>NC_087173.1:7480485-7495485 GCF_035594125.1 Scylla paramamosain
CAAACGACCATCAACTATATAAAAGAAACCCACTAAATCCCCACACAACAGAAAACGACACTAGTTTCAGTCGCCGAAGAAGTTCAATTTCTTTTTTATTTTATCTCCAGTTCATTGACATGATGCCCTACATGACTCAGAATTGGCATGTACGATAAGGAAGAAGTTGTTTGCCTGTGTGGCGACTTTGGTAAGATTACTCGCCGTATTTTGTGCGCTATGGCAAGTTTAATTTACGTTCCTGACGCATGAGGGAACTTCACTTGCGGGCGAGACGAGGCAAGGCGAGGAAGTCTGACTGATTGCCATCCATTCCTGCCTTCTTTATTACCTTTCCTTGTTTCTTTGGACAAGTTTTGTTTCCCTGTTGTAAGTCGAGTGCTTTTCGTCTCTCTCTCTCTCTCTCTCTCTCTCTCTCTCTCTCTCTCTCTCTCTCTCTCTCTCTCTCTGTGTGTGTGTGTGTGTGTGTGTGTGTGTGTGTGTGTGTGTGTGTGTGTGTGTGTGTGTGAAGGTGTTAATTAAAAATGATTAACGGCGTGTTCATTAACTCCCAGAGAGAGAGAGAGAGAGAGAGAGAGAGAGAGAGAGAGAGAGAGAGAGAGAGAGAGAGAGAGAGAGAGAGAGAGAGAGAGAGAGAGAGAGAGAGAGAGAGAGACGCACATACATACATGCATACAGACAGACTGATAGAAAGGGAATTGCGTTTGACACTGGAGGAGATAAGAATAAATTATGATCAGGAAAAGGAAATAAGATGAAAGATTGAAGAATGGGAATGGAGGGAAGGGAAGACAAATACGATTCAGTGAAATGGAAAGAAATAAAAAAAAAGGCAAGAAAGAAAATTTGTCAAGAAAATATAGACACAAAGTAAGGAAGTTTCAAAAAGCAAAATAGTAAGAAAGGCAAACATACGAAAGAGTTGCCATGGAAAGACAAGAGAATAAAATCTGCTAATGAGAAATAACTAGAGAAAGAAAAAAAAGAACGAAATTTAAAAAGGAAAATAGCGTCTGAAAAAAAAATAAATAAAAAAAACAATATATATATATATATATATATATATATATATATATATATATATATATATATATATATATATATATATATATATATATATATATATATATATATATATATATATATATACACTAATTCAAAACATGAAACTATAATATATCAAAAGCAGAGAAACGTGAGCGATGGAGAAGAGAAAAATCATTCATATTTCCGCCACGTAATATTGTGAACTGAGCTATTGGCTGTGAAGCTTCAAAAGACGCAATCCATTTCCTGCCAAGCACACGTGAACAACACACTCACGGCAAACACAGAGAGAAACATGGAAAAGACGTAAACAGGCCAAGCACTGAGTAAAATGTCTTTCCATACGAGTATAAGAAGGGCATATTAAAATAAGAGGAGTTGAATTTTTTCTTATGACATTCCGACATTTATATAATTTGGGTAGCCACAGACAGTTTCAATGAGTAAAAATTAAACTACAGGCACTAAAAGCTTATGATTATTCGATTACTCCTTTGTTGTCAGTAGGATCTTTTAAAGTTATCCTCTAAAACTTAAATTATACGATTTTAAAAAGACTGAGAAGAGTCCACAGCATTCGAAAAATCAAGAATGTTGTTTTCATGAGTCAGATAACATAACTGATTTACACGCTTAGCAATCAAAATTATACAGTATACATGCAAGTGAATATAACACAACCGAAATTAGTTAAATGCTGCTTCTTTGCTATTAGTAGTTACGTAACACCAGGAGAAACAGAGGAGGACATAAGAGGAGGTTTAAAAAATGCAGTAAAAAAGACATGCTTGTAATGGGTATGACTGAGGAAGGCGCAGAAGACCAAGTGCGTTGGAGAAAGCTAATTCCCTCTGGCAAACTCTAACGGAAGCAGCCGGAAGAATACACACACGACACCAAGAGAAGACCTGGTTTGCGTAAGAGTAGCTGGGCATGGGGAGCGACACAGACCAGATCCAGTTGTCCTTTGAGGCATTTACAAGCAAGTTATGTAAAGTGAGCCGTAAAGTGAGCGAGAGAAGCCATCACAGCAGAGGGGCAGATCACGGAGTCCATGCTACCCTTCCTTGCCCAGTACCTCGCAGCTTTACATAACTAAACACAAGCCACTCAACTCTAGTCTCCCTCCAACATTCGGAAGACATAACATCCCATAACGCACGAGGCCATTCGGTCAAGACTAAGACAGTGAACGAGGACTGATATAACCAGTAAGGGCAGACAGGCAGGAAAGACAGAGACTTCCGACACGAAGAGACGGACAGTAACCAACAATAAACAAGGATAGCCAGGAAGGAGACACACGCCCAACGTAGAGGCAGAAAAAAAAACAGGCAGTAAATAGCAACAAATAAGACAGACGAACAGGAAGGAAAGAGACACGTTAAAAAAGACAGTAATAAAACAAGAATAGAGGAAAGATAGACAAACGCTCTTTAGGACAAGAAACAAGACTGACAGGTAGGAAGAACAATGAATTAAGACAGCAAGCAACCCAAGACAGACAGACAGCCGGGAACAAACACACACACCAACAAATAAAGACAGACAGCCAGTCACTAACAAAACACTATGGAAAAACAGACAGACAGACAGACAGACAGGCAGGCAGGCAGCAGCAATATACATATCCAGCCACCTCGCCTCCAGCCACACTCCACACACTGGTGGGAAAATATAATAGCAGATAACATCACCTGGCCTTGAGGAAAACATTTGTACGTACAATGGAAGCAATCAAGGTTTCCAATATTCACTTAATCATTGCTCTGGTTTATCAGTGAAAGTTTTTTTTTCTTATCCTCACTTTACTTTCATTTCCTCTCTCTTGGTTACACACACACATGCTCTCTCTCTCTCTCTCTCTCTCTCTCTCTCTCTCTCTCTCTCTCTCTCTCTGAACACATACAGGCACACCAGTAACCGCACCCCAAGGGCACCACCATGGGCGCCCTCGCGTACATACAAACGAGCCACAATCTGACCACAACCTCCACCAGTCAATATTACAACGTTTGGATTCCATTCCCTTAAGTGGCTCCCCCTCCCCCTTACTCGGCATCCCACTTTCTCTGATGGACTGGAAACAGAAAACGGGAGGCACGCTGACAGAGACGCCGCTAGTTTTCTGTGGGATATTGTGGAGGAAAAGGAGACTGAAAAGGAGCGAGGAGACTTGAAATCCATCTACTGGAAAGGATAGAAAAGGATCGAGGAAGCGCGACGCGGTGAAAACGGTGAGGGAAAAAGTAAAGAAAAGAAGAAAATGGGGAAAAGAAAAAGGTGTATACGGTTAAGAAGATCAAGGGAGGACTAATCTAGTTTACGGAACGTCGAGTTTTGGTCATTATTCCTTGTTTCTTGAGAGAGAGAGAGAGAGAGAGAGAGAGAGAGAGAGAGAGAGAGAGAGAGAGAGAGAGAGAGAGAGAGAGAGAGAGAGAGACCTAAAAGCAAAGGCTGGGTAGATGAGGACAAAGACATGACAAACAGGGAACAGAGGAACAATGAAAATAATTACGAAGAAAGAGGGAAAAGGAATGAAAAGGAAGAGTGGCAGAGGAGAAGACAAACTGACATAATTGAGAAGAGTGAGGACAGGAGTGAGGTGGGTCGGTGACGACGACGAGGAGGAGGAGGAGGAGGAGGAGGAGGAGGAGGGAAGAGAATGACCAGGTGATGGGTATTAAGAGACACAACACTTAGCCGGATGAGGTGAAGTAACCTTTAGAGAGAGAGAGAGAGAGAGAGAGAGAGAGAGAGAGAGAGAGAGAGAGAGAGAGAGAGAGAGAGAGAGAGAGAGAGAGAGAGAGAGAGAGAGAGAGAGAGAGAGAGGAAACGAGTTGTGGGTAATGTTTCTTTCTATTTAATAAGGCTTAGTGTTCTCTCTCTCTCTCTCTCTCTCTCTCTCTCTCTCTCTCTCTCTCTCTCTCTCTCTCTCTCTCTCTCTCTCATATACGCCAGCAAGGAGGCAAGATAAATGGCGCTTCAAATCTAATACTAACACTATTACGTATAATTTCCCATCCTGCCCTTACTTCAGTCTCTCAGTCTCTCTTATTAATTCTTTATCACTTTCTCTCCTCACTCCAGTTCCTCTTATCAATTTTCCCCACCTCATTTTCCACACATTTCCTCAACACTCTTTCACTCCTTTCACCAGTTTTCCACCACCTTTCTCCTTCTCTTTTCCTCCCTTGTCGTCCTTCTTCCTCCTCATCTTCCTCTCCTTCCTTCCACCCACCTCATCCATCACTAACTCAATGTCTCCCCTCTCCTCTGTATAAACACCTACTTTGCTCCCTATTTTCACGAAGTGGGTGATTGACGCAGGCGAGGAGAAAAAAGTGTTCACGTTTAAGAAGTTCCCGTGGATCGGCCTTCCCTGCGCGTTTATGGAAAGGTGTAAAATTTTATCCCCCCCACTAAAGATTTATGAGCCTGGAAGGATGATGTTCAGGATTCACTGTGGAGGCTGTCTGGAAGCTTGGTCCGTGCTGTCTCCCTGTGCAGCCATCCTTCTTCTCCCTCCTCCTCCTCCTCCTCCTGCCTCTGCTTCATTCATTCCATTCCTCCGTTTTTTTTTTTGGCTTTATTTTTTGGGGGGCGTCTGTAGATTTTAATTCAATCTCTTCTTTTGTTGTGTCTCTCCTTATTTGTCTTTCTTTGTGTGTCCTTTTTTTTTTTGTATTGTATGATTGGTGTTCTTCAGTGTTTTTTTTTTTGTGTTATTTTAGTGTTTGTTCCTCTATTATTTTTTTCATGTTCTTGTTTTCTTTCTTCCTTTCTTCTTTTGTTTTTTTTTCTATCTTTACAGAGTTTCATTTTTTTCTCTCTTGTTTGCTCCTTCAATTTTTTCTTTTCCTTCCTTAACACACATTTTTTTTCTTTGCTTCACTCTTTATTCCTCATTTGCTTGCACCATTTTCACGTACTTCCTTCTTTTATTTTACAGTTTCTTCCTTTTACTTCGTGAATTTATGCGCCATTTCCCTCCTTCCTTCCTTGATTATCCTCTCTTCACCAAGATATTATTCTCGTTATTTATTGTTCTTTGTTATTCTCCCTTTATTCATTAACAGATTTACCTTTTTTTCTTCTCTTCGCGAATCTCCTTTTTCTCCTTAATTCCCTCCTCAGTTTCCCAATGTCCATTTTCTCTTTCATAATACATTTATTACACCAATCTCATTCCCTCTTCATTCAATTTTGTTTCGTTTATTTTACTTCCACCTTTTTTCCTCTCCTCTCCTTATTCAATTCTTTTTTTTTTTTTTTTTTTTTACAATTTCATGCATCCTTTATTAGTTTTCCATCCTCCTTCCACAAGACATCTTCTTACTTCCCTCGTGCACTCCTTGGCTTTATCTCTTCGTCTTTCCCTCACACTTTTCTTTATTTTTTTCCCTCGCTCTTATTTTTCCTTCCTTCCTTCCTTCACGTCTTCTGGCGGGAGGAATTTCGCAATATAACTGAGACAGGGAAAGGCGGCTGATAGAAGTCTTCTTGGCTATGTTCTTTCCGCGTCTGTCTTTAATTGTATTTATGCCTCTCTCTCTCTCTCTCTCTCTCTCTCTCTCTCTCTCTCTCTCTCTCTCTCTCTCTCTCTCTCTCTCTCTCTCTCTCTCTCTCTCTGTCTTTCTGCATGTGTGTGTGTGTGTGTGTGTGTGTGTGTGTGTGTGTGTGTGTGTGTGTGTGTGTGTGTGTGTGTGTGCGAGAGAGAGAGAGAGAGAGAGAGAGAGAGAGAGAGAGAGAGAGAGAGAGAGAGAGAGAGAGAGAGAGAGAGAGAGAGAGAGAGAGAGAGAGAGAGAGAGAGAGAGAGAGAGAGAGAGAGAGAGAGAGAGAGAGAGAGAGAGAGAGAGAGAGGATATACAAAAGGAGAGACAGAGGAAGGTTTCTTGGTAAACATCTCTCTCTCTCTCTCTCTCTCTCTCTCTCTCTCTCTCTCTCTCTCTCTCTCTCTCTCTCTGACATAAGCAGCCCTAACTCTTTGCACTGAATGATAAACCCTACGTCTGCTGAGGGCAATGTGGCACCTAACATTTGACTAACTCTACAAGCCTTTATTGGACAAACATGAAGCTGGAGGCACTAAAAGGACCGAGTCACTGCATCTCCCTCCTGCTGGTCGTGGTGCCTTTCCAATGCTTTCCAATACTGTACACTTGCATCATAACATTCTGTCGAGGTAGGTGAGAAACCATTGCAGTTCTAGGGTTAATGAAAGTCATGTAATATTGTAATGGTGTTTTTGTGTTCGTGTCTCTACGACTTGCATTCTGCCCCCTGCCTGGTAACTCAATTAATGTGACCAAAGAGAAGGAAAAAGTGAATTCTCTGATTTATTCAATTAATTGGTCCAAAGTTGGCCGGCAAAGTTATGAATCGATATTAAATTACGAAAAGTTATTATTGCTATTATCACGTGTCGTTTGTTTGTGGTGTTTGTGATTCCACTGCTTTTTTAAAATTTTTATTCGTTAATATTTCCCTTCTAAATCTTTTGTGTCCGGTCTGAATATAAATATATTTTTATTGTTGTTATTCTATTTTCTTTTACCGTGTTAGTTGTTATTTGGAGTTTCAGTATTTGATATTTTTTTATTTATTGATTTATCAACAAAAACACGAACAACAGAAACAACTAGAGTCATATCAGACTACTACTACTACTACTACTACTACTGCTACTACTGCTACTACTACTACTACCACTACTGCTACTACTACTACTACTACTACTACTGCTACTACTACTGCATATTCTTTCCTACACCAGAACATTTTTATGCACCTCTTTTACCACCACCACTACCAGCACAACCACGCCGGCTCTAATTGTAAAGTAGAACAGGTTTCGTGTCACACAAGATAATCCATTTGCATAGGCGTGGTCTGCATTATGCAACCTACACTGTATGTGAGTTTTGTTCCCCTGCAAACATTTTCTTACTTTACAGTCTCGGTTTTCCATTTTTTTAAATTTCTTTTATTAATTGCTTTCTTTCGTCTGGGTTTTTTAATTCTTCCATATTTTCCTCTATTTTCCCTTCTTTCTTTCCTTTTTCCGTTTCGTTCTTCTCTCTTTTCTGTCTATATATATATATATATATATATATATATATATATATATATATATATATATATATATATATATATATATATATATGTATTTTTTTTTTCTAATATCTATTTTGATTCTTTTACTGGAATAGTTATTTTCTCTTTTCTAGTTTTCTTTGTTTTTATGGCTTGCCTTCTTTTCTTTTTTTCTTTTACACTTTAATCTATTTTATTTTTCTTTCTTATTTTCCTTTCTTCCTTTTTTTCATTCATTTACTTCCAACCTTTCCATATCTCTTGTTATACTTTGTTTTTTATTCGTTTCACTTTCCAGATATCTCCTTTTCTGCTTATGTGAATTATATTATAATATCATGTTTCATTTTAACTTAATGTTTTGTTCGTGTTGAAGAAAATCCTTGTTTCTTTCTTGATGTTTTCCCTTTTTTTCTTACTTCAACTTTACTTTTGTTTTATCCTCAGCCTTCCAGATTTCTCCGCGTTTCTCTTCTGATTTTGTAAATTGTATGTTATGCATTTCATTTTCACTTTATGCTTTGTTCGTGTTTAAGAAAATCGTTGTTGTTTTCCTAATATTTTCCTGATGACAGATGTTTTGCCATCACGCGGTAAAACTGTATATATAAAAAAAAACTGTGTAATTTACTGTGCCATTACGAGACACTTACTTTAATGCCAGGAAGGAAGTAAAGAATTTCCTTCCTTTCTCTCTTTTCTTTCCCTCTTTGTCATAATTCATATCACGCCACAAGGCAACTAATTATGCTATATATCTCATCCTCTACTGCCGGTGGAGAGAGAGAGAGAGAGAGAGAGAGAGAGAGAGAGAGAGAGAGAGAGAGAGAGAGAGAGAGAGAGAGAGAGACGGAGAGAGAGAGAGAGAGAGAGAGAGCGCGAGAGAGAGCGAGGAGAGAGAGAGAGAGAGAGAGAGATGGATAGATAGACAGAAAGACAGGCAGATAGATAGGCATTATCTACGCACCACTCCTAATAATTCGAAAGAATATTTTACATATATACAATGGTCTTCTTTAAGTAAGGAACATATCCTTATTATCAGGTAGAAAATTTGAGATTGAAAATTTTTTCACTTCTTTTTGTGGTCCAGACATGTAAAAACATAAAAAAAATTTATGGGATTAAAAATTTTCCTCTAAGATTACACATGATTAAATCATTAAAAGCAAAAGAAGAATAATGATATACAAAGTATATATCAATTGATAAAGTATGTCTTAATTTTTTTTAAAATGTTAAATATGGTTAATAGATCAACAAAAAGACAGACACACACACACACACACACACACACGCACACACACACACACACACACACACACACACACACACAGAGAGAGAGAGAGAGAGAGAGAGAGAGAGAGAGAGA
This sequence comes from Scylla paramamosain, assembly GCF_035594125.1. Classification (NCBI taxonomy): domain Eukaryota; kingdom Metazoa; phylum Arthropoda; class Malacostraca; order Decapoda; family Portunidae; genus Scylla; species Scylla paramamosain. The sequence goes on from NC_087173.1 coordinate 7,489,001, forward strand.
GAGAGAGAGAGAGAGAGAGAGGAGAGAGAGAGAGAGAGAGAGAGAGAGAGAGAGCGAACGAACGAGCGAGCCCAGCGAAAGAGAGAGAGAGAGAGAGAGAGAGAGAGAGAGAGAGAGAGAGAGAGAGAGAGAGAGAGAGAGAGAGAGAGAGAGAGAGAGAGAGAGAGAGAGAGAGAGAGAGCGAACGAACGAGCGAGCCAGCGAAAGAGAGAGAGAGAGAGAGAGAGAGAGAGAGAGAGAGAGAGAGAGAGAGAGAGAGAGAGAGAGAGAGAGGAGAGAGAGAGAGAGAGAGAGAATACGAAGCCTTTCCATTTAATTAAAGAGATGTATGTTCTCTATTTTTATTTCAGATATTTAGTTTTCTAGATACGCAATTTTTTTTTTCTTTTTTTTTTTTAATTTTCAGTGTAACATTCTAAATTATTCCCATGCACTGACTTTGCTGTGGTACATATTTCCAACAATAAACGTTTTTTTCTCTAGTATCATGAAATTACTGATGTATTGCCACATTGTATTCTTGCACTGTTGTATTATTGCATCGTTCTATTCGCCATTCTTTTTTCCATTGTCGTTTTCTCGTATGAATGAAAAGAAAAACTATTTTATGAGTTTTCAACAATACACATATTTTCTTCATAACATTTTCTTACAAACACTAGTAGAATTTCAAATTACACTTTCTGAGCTATATTCTTGCGTTTGTATTCCTCTTGTGAAATAAAAGAATAACTGTTTCACTACTAACTTCCAATATTTTTGCTTCATAATATTTTCTTACGACTTCCTAGAAGCTACTTTTCCTTTTAATTTTCAAAGCCATTTTCTTACAGGTGGCACCACGCTGTTATTATAAAGAAAAAAAAAATATATAAAAGCTTTCAATTTAATAAAGAAATATGGTTCCTCTATTTTCCTTACTGACTTTTATGTGTATTTCTATAAATTTATTTCCCTTTCCAGTGACCACAATAATATATGTACAAGTTCTTTATAATACCAACTTACTATAAAATTCTGAGCACCTCACTACAGTTATTTACGCTGCTGGTTTTTATCTACTTTAATAACATATCTACAGATTTTTACATTAATACGGTTTATTAATTTTTAATAATAAACAGGCATGTAGAGATTTTTGTATTAATATCCTTTGTTATTCATCTCTCCTTTTTTCTGCTTTATCTTTTATTTCCTTCTCCTTTTTCATATATATATATATATATATATATATATATATATATATATATATATATATATATATATATATATATATATATATATATATATATATATATATATATATATATATAGTATATATATATATATATATTGCTGTTTTTGTTGTCCTTGGCCTCCAACCCTCTTACATAAAAAATCTTGGTTAGAAAGTTGAGTAACGTGCCCGTATTCCCTTCCTCTGCGTCCTGCGTCCTCAGTTTTCAAGTCCTCATTTTTTCCCCTATTTTTTTTGACGTGTCAAGGAGACTATTCAAGGATAAAGAAAATGGAGGAAGAAAGAAAGCCCTCCCAATTTGCCGCGTCTCCTACCCCCACCCACAAAAAGAATGCAAAAAAATGTCCAATTTAGTCCTATCTGTCTTAATAATCCTCTTTTAAATCCATTCAGGTCGTGGGAAGGAGGAAAAACCGAAACAGGTAGAGTATTTCCAGAGTCTAACCAGTAAGAGAGATGAGAACACTGACCCTTGCATTAATGACATAAACAACACAGGGATGGGAGTAAAAGTCCTGTACAGCGATCCCTCTTGCCAACTGCCAGGTTTTGTAAGGAGACTTCCGGCAGATCAGAGGACTAAGTTGACGGGATATTTGAAACTGTGAGTGTAGCAGGTTATGAGACTTCTGGTCATGACTTTCCTTCTGCACCGCGACCAGGATTTCCTTTTTTTTTCGTATAGACACTTTGCTCTCTTATTAGGACCATTGTCAAAGGCCACAGAGATGATTAGTTAGGTTCTCATCAATGTATCTCACTGATGATGTAGAATCCTTGTTAAACTCTCACTACAGTCGTGGAAATGCTCTAAAAACTGCCACTGCTAGAGTTCATTAAGTCTTTCATTGCTTTTCGGGACATCTTCACCATTAGTAGACATTTCTTTCATCCCACAGTCACCTCCATACATTTATACTTTATCTTTTTTCTTTCCTTTTGTAGATGCCTCTCTGTGAAGTGATTCGATTTATCTATTTAGTTTTTTTAATGTACTGTAGGTACCGGCCATGGGCAAAAAAAAAAAAAAAAGAAAAAAAAAGGTCCATTGAGGTGCAGGTCCCCAAAAAAAGAGTCATAAATTAAGATATATTGTTGCATATTACAGAAAAAGGGTTAGAGGGAGTGGAGACAGGACACCAAGACACCAGAAAGTTTAGGAATATGTAGGTTCATCCTCACGCCCACCTCCAGCGCACGAGCAGGCCACGCGCTGCCCTCACCCGCCCTCACCGCTATTTCAACATTCATCACTCACTTTTACTCCTCAGGGAAATAAATGTAGAACTAGTTTCCTTTCAAGTCGCTTTTTGCCCCTCCCAAGGATAGCCTTTTTGTTAGCATTTTTTTCCCTTAACTCACCTCCCCTCAGCATATATCACCTTTTCTTTCCTCTTTACTTTTCAGCAACGTTATGACTGTCTTTTTTTTTTACTTGTTTTTTTTTTTTTTTACTTTTATTTATTTATTTATTCATTTATTTATTTATTTTTTGCTTAAGACAAGGCACCGTTGATATTCTTCTTCTTCGTCTTCCTTCATCTTCTTCGTCTTCTTCTTCTTCTTCTTCTTCTTCTTCTTATTATTATTATTATTATCACCAGCATTACTGATGCTATTATTACTATTATTATTATTACCACAATTTAAAATATAGAAGAAAAGGCAACATTTATGCATGCATTTTCTCCCTGTTTCACGTATACAATTATCATAACAATTTTGCAACCTAAAACCTGATAATAGCTTTATGATTACAATTAACTGCATATCAATAACGGGAAAAGCGACAGTCAAAAGCAACTCTTTTTATTTTTCTTCAACCACTGCATGATTATTTCTATAGATCAAGGAATCTCAAAATTACTAATGCTTATTAGTGGGAACTTTCCTTTTTTTTTTTTTTTTATCCTGAGCCAACCTCCTTGACATGTAAAAAAAAAATAAATGAAAAGCTACGTTTACATATACATTACTGAAACTTTTCATGGTAAGAATATGATTTTTTTTTTTTCCATTATAATTACTATCAACCACATTTCGCCACTCAGTAACAGCAACATTCACACACACACACACACACACACACACACACACACACACACACACACACACACACACACACACACACACACAACACACACACACCATGAGTTAATTTCCCGCAGCACTACTCCACACACTACGTTGCGGCTCCAATTGGCGCATAATTAATGGCGCCGCGTTCGTGCATCTGTTTGAAAAAAAATCAACACAAATAATTTCCCGTCCACTGCACCATTAATTTCAGTACTACGGCGTCTTTTATACTATATTCTGAATGCCATTACACGATTTCATTAGGATCAGAATGCTATATTTCACAAGCAAAGGGTTAAATATCAGCTGTGTTGCTCACCCGCTATAATTTTGACATACATTACCTCAAATCTGACAAACAATAAAGGATTTTGGGGAAGTTTGGAAATTGTATTACTGATTGTGTTAACACGAGGCAATTAAAAAGTGCATTAGCCAGACTACATCATCAATGGAGTTACGATATGGGAACGTAATCCCAGCGATACAACAAGCTTTAAAAACTATATCCGTAGCGAAAGTGTATGATATTCGCGGATGACTACTCTAAGAAGTAAATATGAGGGTATGAAGAGTTTGCGAGGTAATCTAAGAGTATAAGGAATCCAAGAGGCTTGCATGAGGATATACGACATTTAAGAGGCTAATAGAAGAGTAAATGGAATCCAACACTAATAAAAGAACATACGAAATTCAACAAGCTAATATATAAGGAATCTAAGATGCGAATACAAGATCATAAGAGGTTAATATAAAAGTATAAGTGATCGAACACGCTAATATAGGAGTACAATTAATTTAAAGGGCGATTATGAGAGCATGAGTAATCTGAGAGCCTGAAATAAGAAGTTTAAAAAAGTTAATATAAAAGTATAAAGGATCGAACACGCTAATATAAAAGACTGAGGGATCGAAGAGGCCGAATGTAAGGTTTGGCGGAGTTCCCTACTGCCTGGACGCAAGATTTAAATCCCTCCAAAATACAATGAAACTCACTGTACGCAATACCACAGGGACATTAATTTAAAACACACACACACACACACACACACACACACACACACACACACACACACACACACACACACACACACACACACACACACAGGGAGGCTGTACGTTATTCCTTTCATATTATTCGGTTTTCATATTTCAGTTATGATTTATCTATGTGTTCTATCTTTGTTCGTATTATGTTCTAGTGTTTTCCATCTTTTCCCTTCTATTTATCTATCCGTTTCATTTATTTTTGTATCGTCTATCGAACTTTTTTTTTGCGGTAGACTTTTCTATTTCTTCCATCGATCTTCATGGCATATGTTACTATTTTAACCCTTTTATTCTTATATTTGTGTGTTAAGTAATATTTATCTGTTATATTTATCTCTGATCTGTTATATTTATCTCTGTTTATCTCTTTAATACGTATCTCAGTCTTTCTTATATATAACTTTCATCCCGTTTTCCGTGTTGACAAGTTTAAAGTTTATCATTTAACTGCTGCCGTGTGCATTCCAAAAGGGTTTCTTTCCCTTCCAGCTGCTCCCTTTAATTACCCGCCCGTTTCCCTCGCTGCCGTGTCCATCTATTCGTCCATTTACACGTCTATTTCACGGACTTTCTATCAACGTAGATTGCCATGACTATTCATTTGCTGAAACATGTTAGATTTTCTCGCGTGAATACCTTCCTCCACCCCCCGTCTCTCTCTCTCTCTCTCTCTCTCTCTCTCTCTCTCTCTCTCTCTCTCTCTCTCTCTCTCTCTCTCTCTCTCTAGCAAAATCAGGTGCTGTGTCCCCGCAGCCTCACTCGTCTTCACTTCATTAGCTTAATTAACGAGCAGGTGTAAGGCGTCAGGGGGAGGAGGAGGAGGAGGGAAAAAAATAATAATATGTGGAGCTGGAGGAGGAGGAGGAGGAGGAGGAGGAGGGGGAGGAGGGGGGAGGTGGTGGTGGAGATCACTGATGATACTTCACCTTACTGCAATAACTGCAACAATATTTTATCATTATGCACACTACTACGTCTTACTACTTCTTGCTGATGCTGCTATTACTATTACTTCTACTACTACTACTATTACTTAAAAACAACAAGGACAACACTACTACCACCACCATCAACAAGAACAAAAAAAAAAAAAAAAGAAAAAAAAAAAGATCAAGAACGAGAGAAACAATACCATGAAGGGAAAACAAGTAAGTACCAAGTCTTGCCTCAGAGTTCCCAGGCAGCCAGGTAGGAAGGGGGCCAGAAAATTAATACCTGCAGGTTAAATCCTTTACTCGGAGGGGGGGGGGGAATCCCATTTCCACGAACATGACTTTCCCTTGCATTTGTTTCACCGAGACTTGCCACCGTTACACTCCTCCTCCTCCTCCTCCTTCTCTTCCTCCTTCTCCTTCCCCTTCTGCAGTACCACGCTAACGGTAAGATCTTTATTACCCAAAACGTATCGACGTTTTATTTTTCACCTGTTTTTTAACTACTTTACTACTTCAACTGCTACTTTACATCAGGATTCGTATTCAATTACAATTTTTACAGATATCCGTCTCCCCAAACATATCGGCCCCTTGTATTTAGGTAATTTTAACTATTTCATCTACTTACTCTGACAGAGTATGGGGGAGTTATTAGACAGCTGATTAGTAGTATTCTCATGGGTGTTTTTCCTGTTGATGATGTACAACCCCATGCTAAACTATCACTACTCCTAGACACCACTTTGAAAACCCCAACAATTTCCAATACACTCCATCAAGAGCGATAAAGACAAGACCTTGAAACATTTAGAAACACGACGCTTAATCTCTTTCTTCTATCCAGTATGTGTTTCAAATATAAGACAAAACAGAGAACCCCTTAAAAATAAAAGAAAAAAAAATACTAAGGTCACCATCACCTTTAAAGACACTTGAAATAGAAACCCTTGCACAAATGTACCTTAAAAAAAACATAATCCGAGGCAGCGGGTAAGTCATCAGTTCTTTACCCTCAGAGATCCGGGAGAGTGAACACAACGCACACAACCGCATCTCTAATCACCCAGGAGAAGACCGGATTAGATTTTTACCTCCTCTTAATCGCCTGGCTTACCGTTCCTCCCGTTCATCTCTCCGGTGCAGTCCCCTTCCCACCACAACCTTATTTCCGTTTTCTTCCTTAT
>NC_087173.1:7502985-7505485 GCF_035594125.1 Scylla paramamosain
AATAACCGAAGTGAAGATGAACATAATATGATGATAGCAATTGTAGTAGTGGTGGTGGTGGTGGTGGTGGTCGGTGGTAGTAATAGTAAATGACACTATAGGAATAAATATAAATCTAGTAGGATTAAAAATAATAATAATAATAGAGTTTTGATGAAGCTATGTACTACTGATACTTCTACCACCACCACCACCACTACTACTACTCCTAACAATAATAAGTGATAATAATAATAATAATAATAATAATAATAATAATAATAATAATAATAATAATAATAATAATAATGAAAAACAATTCTCTCTCTCCTCTCTCTCTCTCTCTCCTCTCTCTCTCTCTCTCTCTCTCTCTCTCTCTCTCTCTCTCTCTCTCTCCTCTCTCTCTCTCTCTCCCTCCTTAAGGTGAGTCATAGCCAGGTGTTCACGACACTTTCACACCTGCATAACCCCAAACACCTTTGCCTTCACCTCCTCTTCCCCCACCCCCCCACCATACACACACACAGAGCACACAGCTGAAGGTCTTTATATCCAGATGAACTAAGGCTCACTTAACACCTTAACCCCTTACTCCCTTAGAGGACTGTTACTCGAGAGAGAGAGAGAGAGAGAGAGAGAGAGAGAGAGAGAGAGAGAGAGAGAGAGAGAGAGAGAGAGAGAGAGAGAGAGACAGAGAGAGACGAGAGAGAGAGAGAGAGAGGTATTGCTATCAAGTAATGAGAAAAGTTACCTACATAGATACTAATTAATAGTTATTATCCGTCATTATTTACGCATTTATATATGTATGCATGTATGATGGTTAGAGGGAATGATGGATGGATGGAAATATGTACGTGCGTTCCTGTTAATGTGTGTATGTGTATGTATGTAATGTGTGTATGTATGTATGTATGTATGTATGTATGTATGTATGTATGTATGTATGAAAGTAAAGGGTGATAATGAAAAGAGATTTACAGTAATGGTGAGCGTTTTTAGTTCGTCTCTTTGCGTATATTTGAAGAGTCGTTTGGTTGACAGTGCATGTTATATATTGTAGTGTTGTTAGTGTAAAAGCACGTTACATTGCTACTAATGGCAACAGTGAGTGAAGCAAAACATATATTGGTGAACGGATCGTGTGATTGTTGTTATCAGCAGCTGTTCCCACTGGCCTGTTATTGTTATTACTGTTATTGTTATTGCTATTGATGCTGATATTGTTGTTATTATTATTATTATTATTATTATTATTATTATTATTATTATTATTATTATTGCTGGTGCTGGTGCTGTTTGTTGTTGCTGCTGCTGTTGTTGTTGTTACTACTATCTTCATCATCATAATCACCATAATCATCATCATCATCATTACAACAAATAACCACCACCACCACCACTACTACTACTACTACTACTACTGCTACTGCTGCTACTTCTACTACTACTGCTACTACTACTACTACTACTACTACTACTACTACTACTACTACTACTACTACTACTACTACGACTTCTGCTGCTACTATCACAACCTACACATCTATAACGCGCACACACACACACACACACACACACACACACAACACACACACACACACACACACACACACTGAAATCTGAAACAAACATTTGCACTTGTCGGGCACATTAAAATTTCATAATTTCCTACACTTCTCCAAGCTGGCGGCATATTCACCTCACTCTGAAACATTTTTCCTCCCTTCACGCAACCCGGAACGAGCATGGCGTATTGGCGTAACAGCCACGTTTACCTGCGTCCCTCGTTCGATCCCCAATTTTTTCTATTTATTATTTTTTTTTATGCGTGTGAGAGGTCGGCCAAGGGGAAAAAAATGAAAAACATAAAAAGGCCCACTATTTTGCCGTTCCTAAAAAAAAAAAAATAGTAATCGGAGAAAAGAGTTACTGTTGTTTCCTTTATCTGTTCATGTTCCTGCTATGATCCCTCTGTCTTCAGTGCGTAAAAGAAAGGAAAAACACTGATTTCAGGAGCGCACCTGCCATCGGGGTAATAAATAACTGGGGATTACTGAAAGCATAAGAAATGGGAGCTTAGAGGTGATTATATGTGTAATTATGATGAGGGTAATGGTGACACCGAAAAACGAGTTAAAAAAGGATATAATCTCATAATTTTACATGACGTCAGGAGAAAATAATGGCTGTATGTTTGATTAATGATAGCAACAAGGGGAGTATGTACAAGTGTGGACACTGCGCTATTGCGATTGCAAGCAATAATCTTTGTAAAACAAGCAAACAAAGATAAATATCATATTACATATAAAAGAGCACGCGAATTAACAAATTATAAGATATAAACACAACTGAAACGTAAAAGAAAGCTACATTTGTTAATATATATTTGTAACTTGACTGGATGAAAAAGGGTTATTAGCATTATTACTGAGAAAATAAAAAAAGAAACAAAAACTGAACAGTAGTGCAGTATATTTATTCTCTTTTTGGCCAGGCTGAAGACAAGCGAACATGG
>NC_087173.1:7507985-7520485 GCF_035594125.1 Scylla paramamosain
GATGACCTGAGTCCAGGCGAGAGGAACAAAGGAAGGTGGTGTGTGTATGTGTGTGTGTGTGTGTGTGTGTGTGTGTGTGTGTGTGTGTGTGTGTGTGTGTGTGTGTGTGTATGTGTGTGTGTGTGTCTTTGTAACTCGACCACTGAGGGAGAGGCGACCAGAAGACCAAGGCAGAGGGAGCTGGTAAAAAGATGAAGACTAAGACACGTGAAGGTAAGATGAATGGACTGGGACGTGAAGGCACTGCACTGTTTAATTCAGTGTGTGTGTGTGTGTGTGTGTGTGTGTGTGTGTGTGTGTGTGTGTGTGTGTGTGTGTGTGTGTGTGTGTGTGTGTGTGTGTGTGTGTGTGAGTGTGTGTAATGAAGGAAGGAAAGGAAGTGAATGAATAAGAGGGAAAGAATTGAAATTGGTTGAAAAATGAGAGTAAATTCCAGCAAAAGAGATTTAGAGAGAAAAGAATATATATATATATATATATATATATATATATATATATATATATATATATATATATATATATATATATATATATATATATATATATATATATATATATAAAGTGGAAAAAATGAAAATAGGTGCCAAAAAAGAGAAAATCAAAGTAAAAGAAAATAGGGAGAAAACAAGAAAATGTAAAAAAAAAGTGATAAAAAACAGAAAAATAGTAGAAATCTAATCAAAGAATTGAACCGAGTTGAAAAAAAAAGAAAAAGAAAAAAAGTGGAAATGCAAGGAAGAGAAAATACATTAATCTTAAAAAAAAAAAAAACACCGCAATGTTCAGCAGAATGGAAATTAAATGAACGAAGAAATGAAGGAAGGGAACATGAAGGGAAAGAGGGACGAGTGGCAGCTTGGAATATTAGATTAAAAACAAACTAAACCTGCGAAAAAGGCAATACGATAAAACGCGAAATAACAACATTTTTTGACCACGCGTCACGATATAATGAAAACAGTGACGTGAGAACATTACAAATTACATCTCACGCAGCATTGCACAGATGGAATGGTGGACGGAACTTATTAGCGGCCATGGAAGCGGGGCGGAATACTGAGCGACAACACGCCAATGGAAAACGACACCAGACTCATTACTTTTTAACGAAACATCATTCAAGGAAGTAAAAAAAAAAAAAAAAAAAATAGGTATTTTTTTTTTCAACGAAACTTCAATAGAAAGTTAAGAAAAATATAATCATATGTAATATTTAATTATTTTTAACGAAACATCATTAAAGTGGGTTAAAAATAATCAGGTGTTTTTTTCAACGGGACATAAATAGGAAAAAAAAAAAAATATATATATATATATATATATATATATATATATATATATATATATATATATATATATATATATATATATATATATATATATATATATATATATATATATATAACATTTATAATTTACGAGTCCCCCCGCCAAAGAACATTTCATCAAAGAAAATTATGACCAACAGTTACCGAGAGTAATTACATGCAACAGATTTTTCAACGAATCATTAGTGAGATATAATTACAGAAAACAATTAACTGTAGCAATCTTTCACAAATCACACCCAACTCACTTAAAAAAAAAAAAAAAGATAAAAGAATATGCATAAAACAGCACCTACTGACGAAAACACTAAAAAAAAAAAAAAATAAAATAATTACTTCCAAAAAATTCGTGGAACACAAAATAATTTTACGAAAAAAAACATGGAAAATGAAAACTTACACACCACGACAAGAAAAAAAAAAGCATAAAATTCTAACAAAATACATTCATGGTAAACTAAAAGCATGATGAGCGATAAATTTAGAGTCACAAAGCAGCGCAGCACACGGCCAATATTAACAGGTCATCCTCATTTTACGTAGATTTCCCTGACGGGCTCGGTGACTCGCGGGGAGAGGAAGTACGCGAGGGAGGGAACCAGATATTGCAAATTAATTAGCTATACATATTTACTGCAGGTATGCGGTGAATACATAATGAGGTCAGGGAAGGGTCGGGAAAAGCAATGAAATGAGAAAAGGTCGCTCGAGGCTTCAAATTAAAGTTTAGGGAAACAAAGAGAAAGAAAGATTTGAAAGAAAGATTACAAGGAAGTCGTGATTCGTGTAGTAATGAAGAATTGTTTTAACTATTTGGGAGACCGGCCGAATTAAAAAGAAAAAAAAAGAAAAGTTAAAAAAAGTTGGCTTGTAATGATGTTCCCAGAAGAAAGAAGAAGGAAATGTGTGTGAAAGGTCATTGTAGATTTTAGAGTGCCTTAAGACCCTTTCTTGAAACAGTTCCAATCGTAAAAAAAGATGATGAAAAAAAGTGACCTAAAATAACAAAAACGAAAAAAGAAAAAAAATAAGAGAAACATTAGTGATTAAAAGAGAAAGAAAGAAAAACCTGAAAGGAGATAACGAGAAAGTCGTGATTCGTGTAGTAATCAAGAACTTTTTTACGTATTCGGAGACCAGCCAAGGGCAAAAAAGGAAAAAGAGTAGAGATTAAAGAAAGCCCACTCATAATGGCGGGTTCTCAGAAAGGAACAAGACTGAGAGGAGAGAGATAGGTCAGTTTAAATTCTGAGATATCTTGATGATCCTCTCTTGAAGCAGCTTAAGTTGTGTGTGAGAGAGAGAGAGAGAGAGAGAGAGAGAGAGAGAGAGAGAGAGAGAGAGAGAGAGAGAGAGAGAGAGAGAGAGAGAGAGAGAGAGAGAAATTTCCATCGACTTTCTCCGCTTGATTCTTGAAATTCGGGGGAAAAAAAGGGAAAGAGGAAGGAAAGAATGAAAAACGGCCGGAAATTACTAGGCGCAGAATGGAAAAAAACTTCGGTCTCATGGGAAAAGGAAGGTATAATGAGGGAAAAAAAAATAAAAAGGTATGATAAGAAAAATAATCAATATGGCGACAGTAGAAAAAATAATAGTAAAAAGTTATTAATATTTTCAAATTTTAACTATTTTTTCCCGGGGATCCTTTTGATTTCACGTTTATTAATTTTCAAGTGAGAGGGAGAGAGAGAGAGAGAGAGAGAGAGAGAGAGAGAGAGAGAGAGAGAGAGAGAGAGAGAGAGAGAGAGAGCATACCCTTTGAATAGTCTCCCTTAATCTTGTGGGAATACGTTGGCGAGACAATTCAATAAGATGCTGAATGGAGGAGGAGGAGGAGGAGGAGGAGGAGGAGGAGGAGGAGGAGGAGGAGGAGGAGGAGGAGGAGGAGGAGGAGGAGGTGGTGGTGGTGGTGGTGGTGGTATTGGTCGAGGTAGTGGTGGCGGACGAAGAAGAAGAAAGAGAAGAAAAGAAGAAACGAAGAGAAGGAAGGAAAGAAAGAAGGATGAAAGGAAGTAAGTAAGGAAGAAAGATAGAAGAGAGAAAATAAAAGAAAGAAGAAAAGAAAAGTAAGGAGAAGAGGAATGAGAAATAAAAATAGATATATGAAAAAAAACGAAGGATGAAAATGGAAAGAAAACTGAATGAACAGCATGACAAAATTGGAAAGGAAAAGCAAGGAAAGTAAAAAAATAGGACAAGGAAGAAAGAAAGAGAGGAAGGGAGGGAGAGCGGACGGAAGGAAGGAAGGAAGGAAGACGCTGAAGAGAGAGATGACGGAAGAGAGAAAGAAGGACAGGAAAAATAAAAGGGCAGGAGGGATGGAGGGAGACAGGAGGAGAGGAAGCAAAACGATGTGGAAAACTGGGAGAAATAGCAGCGATGGATGGAAGGGGAAGAAAATATAGGAATAAATGATGAAAAATAGCACCGCAGATTGAAGTGTCACGTACATTCTGGGCAGAAAAACGCCAGAGAGAGAGAGAGAGAGAGAGAGAGAGAGAGAGAGAGAGAGAGAGAGAGAGAGAGAGAGAGAGAGAGAGAGAGAGAGAGAATAACACCATCCATATTGACACACACACACACACACACAGCTGTATCAACACTTGTGGGGCAGCAGAGCGTAATAAAAGATAACCACTACACAGGAATGGCAGCGGCGACAGCTTCTCTATGATGTGGCCTCGGCAGCCGCACGGGGCTTCCCTGCTGCAACGAGGTGGAGGCGCCGTGTAGCAAGCGTCTCATAGGGCGACGGAAGCATTGGGTACGGACTGAGGTGTAGAGGTGAGGAAGTATTGTAAGTATAGAGGTCTGGAAGTTATTGTGAGTATAGAGTTTACGAAAGTTTTTAGTATAGATGTGAAGAAATTATTTTAAGTATATTTACTGTAGTACCATAATTTTTTTTTTTTCCGCAGGTATTGAGTGGTTGTCACGTGTAGGCCTACTCTGTTCTAGATTTCTTTAGGTTTATGTTTTTAGAGCATGTTTTTATGGTGTGTTTAGCAATGATTGGTGGAGTAAAGAATCGATGTGCCTGTCTGTCTACTTGTCTACCTGTCTACCTGTCTGTCTGTCTACCTGTCTGTCTGTCTACCTGTCTGCCCCACTCCTCTCTCTCTACCTTGCTAATTGCTCTTCAGACGTCCATCAGTCTACCTTTATACCATCAACTCTCTCGAACTAATTAATCTGGCTGAACACCTGTCCTCCTCAGACACGGGTATGGAGGCTTGGTGGGCGCAGACCGGATGCCTAATTGGATCTCTTTGCTTCCGGAGACACCCTCAGGCCAGGTGACTTTGGACAGGTGAATCTGCGGCTGGCAGGTGTTCTCGCGCCAGGTAGGTGGAGGAGAGGCCGACTGGCTGGGTACGATTCTGTATAAGGCGGATACAGTTAAGTATTTTATTTCGACGTTTAAAGGTGACTGGCTAAGGGTTACAAAAAATATATGAGATGAGACGACTCCTTTAATTGCCGTTTCTGAAAATATTCATCAAAGAAAGGGCTCCAATAACGTCGATCGGTTTAGTTAAAGCGCCATGGTACTGCTTTCTTGAAACCCTAGTGGTCGTAGGAAATGGAAAAAATAAAATCAGGCGGAGAGCTTCTTAATTTACCAGTGAAATGGATGAAAAAAAAATGAAGATACTGCTTAACTCTTGCATAAGTTAAGTGAATAAAGTAAGAGACTTGCAACTTACGGACGGTAGAGGTAAAAAAAAAAATACAAATAAAGAAGTAAGACACAATTTATTTATTTTTTTTCGTTTGTCTCTCTTTTTCCAGATTAGCTTTGTAAGATCAACGATTCAATTGACAAAGGTTCAGATTTTTCTCCTCCTTGAAGTATGCGGCGATAAGTTACCTTCCTCTTGGCTGGGCAGAGAGAGTGATGTTGAGACCGCTATCATCATCCTCCTCCTCCTCCTCCTCCTCCTCTTCCTCCTATACATCACGTGAGAAAAGATGAGAAATCGAAGCAGGAAGATGAATGTGTCAAAATGCTGGAGGAGGAGAGTGGAGGAGCGAGAGGCACGTGGAAGAATGCAGGACGTAAGTGAGAGAAAAAAATATCGCGGGGAAGGGACGAAGAACGTGGAGGAGGCGAAAAAAAAATACTGGAAAGAAAAAAAAAAAAAGAAAAGGAGGGTGGGGACTTGAGGAGGAGTGTGAGTGGTAGATGGACAAGCAATTTCACCACCAAAATTGCTTATGTGTTGGAAAATAGGAGAGGGAGACGATGCTGCGGTGTTTTGTGTTTTAATGGGAGAGAGAGAGAGAGAGAGAGAGAGAGAGAGAGAGAGAGAGAGAGAGAGAGAGAGAGAGAGAGAGAGAGAGAGAGAGAGAGAGAGAGAGAGAGAGAGAGAGAGAGAGAGAGAGAGAGTATGATGAAAGGTTTCAAAGACGTCATTAATTAAAGCTTCTCACTCATTCCCTCTCTCGTATAAAATTTCGCATAATACGATTAACCTTCAGAAGAATGTTTTATGCATAAGGCAAAGAGAGAGAGAGAGAGAGAGAGAGAGAGAGAGAGAGAGAGAGAGAGAGAGAGAGAGAGAGAGAGAGAGAGAGAGAGAGAGGCTCGGGGGTGGGAGCAAAGAGGCCGACGTAAATGAGGATGAAGGAAAAACTTGCGAGAAAAGATCAAAGGTGACAGATGAAGAGCGGAAACAAAGAGAGGAAATAAGGACCCTTGAAACTTTAGACACGGAACAAAAAAAAAAAAAAAAAGCAAAAAAGACGAAGATTGACAGGAAATAAGGATCCTGGAAATCTCAAAAATGAAATAGTGACAAAGAACGAAATAATTAATAGGTAAGAAAACAGGGAGAAAATAACGATATTGAAAAATCATTACACACAAAATAATAAGAATTTCAAGACTAAAGGGGTGACAAAGAAGAATGGAAACTTCGACAATATTATAACTTCAAGAACAAACGAAACAAAACATCAATAATAAAACAAAATCAATTTATTTCCAACTTTACGACCAGGAAAAACAAAACAAAACAAGGAAAGAAGATAAAGAAGAATAACACCATGATAAAGAACAAATATTAACAGACAAAACATGAAGAAATAAGATTTTTTTCTAAATTTACTATCAGAAAAACAAACAAACAGCGAGAGATGATAAAAGAAGAATGAAAGCAGAGAAGGGAGGGAAGGACTGAGGTAAGGAGGGAGGGAGGAAGGGAGGGAGGAGGGGCAAGGAAGGAAGGGTACGAGCTGGATCAATACAGTGACTGACCTAATAAACCCGGGCTCAGGTGGTGCTCATCATTATCACCCTCACCTGCCTCACTGCTATTTTGCTGAACTCTCCGTGGGAACCCTGGATGGATTACAGGTATCAAGGTGTAGCGTTTATATTTTCTGCCTTCTATGAACCCCGGCAAGTCTATTCCCCTGTACCCTTATCCAATTATACAAAGCAGGGTTAAGCTAATGTGGAATGAATACTGGATACAGGCTATAAAATC
The DNA here is from genome assembly GCF_035594125.1 of Scylla paramamosain. Classification (NCBI taxonomy): domain Eukaryota; kingdom Metazoa; phylum Arthropoda; class Malacostraca; order Decapoda; family Portunidae; genus Scylla; species Scylla paramamosain. The sequence goes on from NC_087173.1 coordinate 7,514,806, forward strand.
AGTTAAGGATGCAAAAATAATATACCGTTCTAATAAAAGATTAAAAAAAAAGGATAATAAAAAATGTGTAAGCAATGCAAAGGAAAGGATGAAGAATCAATGTCGATGATGTGAAATAATATAGGGAATAAAATTTTTTGTCCATTATAAATCTACTTAAAGACAAAAGCAGAATTCTATAAGAGGTTTTTAATGAAGATCCAGTTGTATACTCAAGCCCTCTCATCGACCCCACAAAAAAAAAAAATAAATAAAGAAATATAAAAAAAGATACTAGTAAGATGAATATATTTCATTGGTGAAGAAAATCCCCGAGTGACTAATTAAAAACACGCTCAGGGAATTGGAAGTTTTCTTTGTTCAACATTTTCAGGGCGGCAAAAGGAAGGTCACGATCTTTTTCTTTATACACTTACAACAATTGGTTTACGTACAGATGAAATACTACACTCTACTTTTGGGCCCCTTGTGTCTTTCCTTGTGTGGGTGAGAGTCAGAGGCGAGCAGCGTAACGAAGCAGCTCAACAAACGAAACATTTGCAGCCAGACCAGATTTCGTGCTGCCCATGAACAGCTAACTCACTCCTCGATCAGCAAGACTACTCAGTACATCGCCCGTCGCTTCTCATAGCCAAGGAAGAAATACCAAATATGCAAAACCGTGAGTGTATTTTGCTTGTCTCGTGCCTCTGAGTCCTCGTAAGGGTTATATTAAGTGGAAAGGTAATGGTGGTTGAGGAATTAAATACAAACACACACAATAAGAAAGTACTTGTTATCGAGACAAAAAAGTGGTACAAATAACATCCCATGACATAAACAAGAAAATTAGTAGAATAAGTTGTTACATTTACATAATCGCAAGAAAATTAGTTAGAAGAGTTGCCTATTAGTGAGAAGCTGAAGTAATGGCAGTAACAATAGTAGGCAGCAGTGGTGGTGGCGGTAATCTTAATAGTAATGGTGGTGGTGTTGGTGACGTAGAAGTATAATGAGAGCGGGTAATCTTAATTAATCAACAGTCAAGATTATGCAAATAGTTTCAAAAGTTGTCGGTGCTGGTTCGGTGTTATTAATTTTTGTGGGTCATTGTCGTCGTTGTCGTAATTGTGTGGAGGTGGGATACACAAGGCACAAAGTCGTACATAAGAAAAGAGATAATGACGTAAGAAAGTGTTGAAAAGATAATGGAAAAAAAGAAATGTCAGGATAAGTACAAACGAGGAGATAAATCAACAACATAAAACAAAGAGAATAATTCCAACGAAACGGAAATATTTATGCTTTTTTAGAGAGAGAGAGAGAGAGAGAGAGAGAGAGAGAGAGAGAGAGAGAGAGATGAGAGAGAGAGAGAGAGAGAGAGAGAGAGAGAGAGAGAGAGAGAGAGAGAAAATAAAATAAATATGAATAACGAAAAATACCTTAAGGATAAAAGATGATCCAATAAGAAATAAAAGAAAATGACAGAAAAATATGCGAATTAGTGGAAAATAGTAATATATTAGACAAATCACACACACACACACACACACACACACACACACACACACACACACACACACACACACCCTTACCTCCCACAAACGCATACCCCATCATTTATAAATCTTAACCACATGCAGAAAAAAAAAAAACAGCAGAGGGAAGTACTTAATCACCCCAAACGAGCATTTCATTAACAATCAACCGAGACCTCCAGTCATTATCCCTCCCTTCATTTTTTCGCCTCATCACTATCATTTCCTCTCCCCCTCCCCCTTCTCTTCCTCCTCCTACTTCTCTTCCTCTTCCTCCTCCTCCTCTTCGTCCTCGTCTTCCTTAACGACTCCAGGGCAATTAAGTTCCGTTTACAGCGCCATCATTAATCATAGTTAAGTTCCGCTCTACTCTTCACTAGCCACCTAAGCTCTCTTTTCTCCTCGAGGCTTTGCTGTTGTCCTTTCCATACTTAGTCATTCAGGAAAGGACTCTGAAGGCTCAGAAACGGGTAGAAAATTGATGTTGGTTCTCGATTCTGCCGCCAGGGGTTGTTAATGTTAAAAGGATGTGTGTCAGAGAGTAAGCTGGCCATCTCATTTCTTTTCCTCTTCCTGCGTTTTCTTTTTAGAAGTAAAATTATGAACAGGTCTTTTTCCTCTTCTTTTTTTGTGTGTATTCTTGGCTGGACTCATTAGTAGGTTGAAAAACTATACCAAAAATACTGTCATATTGTTCTCTGAGGATCTAATTCATCGGGAAGGAGAAAGAGGAGTATAGGTTGACTGGTGGTGCCTTGTGCTCCTGAACGGTGTGACAAATTATGCGGAAAAGTTGTCAGTTTAATAGCGTCCTCTAAACGTCTGCCTCGCCAGGACTCGGGAAAGGGGAAGTGTGCGCAGGCTGATGAGACCTGCCAGAAATTTAGGTTATTAGTCAAAACTGCTGTGAATTTCTGTCTTTGAAAGTTGGAGTGAAAGTGTAATTGTGCATACGATGTCGTAAACTCTCTTTAATTAACCTATTTTATTTATTTATTTTTTTCGATCGACTTCAGGTAACATCTTCACATTTTTTTTTTTTTTTGTAATTTTTAGCGCAAATTATTTCAAAACTATCTTTGGATTGATTTTATGTATATACGGATATGACTGTTCACGTCTTTCTGGATAAAAAAAAAATCCGAATTCTGTGCCATCAAACTTAAAAAAAAAAAAAAAAAAAATCCAGGTCTTTCCCCCTTACAAATTGGCTCCTCTTCTTTAAATTTCCTTAGATTTTTCTCAGTTTACCGTCATTTCACTTCACTGTCTCTCACTCCAATAACTGTTACCTCCATTTTCCCTCCATTCATTTTACTGATCAATATAGTATCGTATTTTCCTCATACTTGCTAACAGGTTCCCGCCTCACTTCACTTCCCTCATCATATTTTTCTCCCTGCACGTGGGCGATCCCTCCCCCCCTCCCTCCCTCTCCCATTATCGGTCCATCATTCAGTCTTAATCCTTCCGTGATCGCTTCAAAACAAAGGATTAGATCGCCTTCATCCGTGTTACTTTATCTTATCAAGACTCGATCAAGTGCTAGGGGACAGGAATATTGGAAAAGGTGTTATAAAGGTTATATATGGTTGTTGACACACATACACACACACACACACACACTCTCTCTCTCTCTCTCTCTCTCTCTCTCTCTCTCTCTCTCTCTCTCTCTCTCTCTCTCTTTGAGATATTTATTTTCACAACTATATACTTGATATCGTAATGAACCTGATTTTTTATTTTCGAATGTACCCGTGCAGTTATTCAAAACGTAATGACATATAGCGTAAAAAAATAGCATTAGTTTGTGCATGATCATTGTGTTGTATTTGCCTGCCTGTGTCACTCTAACAGGAATTCCTCATGACAACTAATTGCTCCCATCCTCAAATGGTGCACACACACACACACACACACACACACACACACACACGTGGACAGACAGACAGGTGTAGCAGCTCGTTATTGCAGGCCAGGTGAGATTCATAAAAGAAACATTTAGTGTACATGTCACATTCCACTAACTCTGTGTGACATTTCATTTCGCGTTATGCTTCGGTGAGTCGCGGTGGTGGTGGTGGTGGTGGAGGTGGTGGTGGTGGTGGTGGTGGTCGTAATGATGTTACCAGACAATGAGGTAATTTTAAACTACTACTGCTATTACTACTACTACTACTGCTACTACTACTACTACTTCTACTACTACTACTACTGCTGCTACTACTACTACTACTACTACTACTACTACTACTACTTCTACAGCAGCAACAATTGCTGCTAATACAACAACAACTACTACTACAGTTACCACCATCACTAACAATCTGGTGCTCAGTAATAACACCAGAAGCAGACAGGTAACATCTTTATCATAAGCAGGTAATTTTTTCCCCTCTCAAACTTACCCCCATAAACACGAATTCTGCGGTAAAGTTGGAGCGCTGGAACGAAATACCGCACACACACACACACACACACACACACACACACACCACACACACACACACACACACACACACACACACACACACACACACGCACACACCTTTACATTACCTTCCCGGAATTAACCTGCGTGTGCTCATGACGACTGTAAGATTTAAGCCAAAATTCATGGATCCTAAAGGTAAGCGGCCAGAGGAACACACACGCAGGCAGAGGAAAGATATTAGTGCTTCCGCCACTGCGCAAGCACCTGCTCGCGACCTGCAGCTCATGAGGCGACAGGGAAAGCAACTTAATGTTTCAACTCTTACGTTTAGATATTTTTGGTGGTATTTTGGTAGTGTCTTTGGTGGTGTTGAGCGTTTGGTATATTAAACTACTCATTAGGCGTGTTTGTTTACGAAGATAAGGTAGAATAAAAAGGCAAAGAGCTACATTATAAATTAGCAAAGACCTTTAAAAATTTACATTACTATCTTTCTTGCTCGTACTTCCACATTTATACACAAGTGAGAGATGGAGTCAGATGTAACACCAAAGCGGGGAGCAAAAAAACACACATGACAGACGGATTCAGCTTAATTCCCAACTCAAATTTTAACGTAGGACGTGAAAACTAAACATAGCATACGTGAGTGAATGATGCAGGCGAGTTGGGAACGACTGAAGTGACTGAAGTGACTGAAGTGACGGCCGCAACCTTCAACACCAACACCTGTAATATGTTTAGAACTTCTTCACGCCTTCCTTCCGCTCCAATCCTCTCCCACACACTCCTTCCTCCCACGCCAGACTAACGTAGGTGCGCCTTGGTACACCTTAAAGCCGAGGCGGGAGGCGGGCCAGGTGAGCCACAGGTGGGTCTAGGACGCTGGGTACGTGAGGGAATGATCACACAAGTTCCAGCGAAGCCAAAGACGCCAAATGACAGCTGCTGGTAAACAAAGGGGATTTTCGACGAGCTGAGTCCGGACTTTTGAAATATTGGGAAAAGAAATGACCATAGAATATTAAAAAAAAAAAGTTGAAATATAAAGGAATGTTGTGAAAGAAGCTGCAGTGAGGCCACAAGAGACCAGTGGCAGCAAGAGGGATTCAAAAAGGATTGTGACGAGCAGAATTCGATGCTTCGAAAAATATGGAAATAACGTACCTAGAAAATGCACGTGACCTGGTGAAATATTGGGGAAATTAGAACACTTTTCAGCTGCTGCGTCAGGAATATTTGTAGTAACCTGAAATAAAAAATAATATTAAAAGAAAGAAAAAGGAAAAAAAAAAAAAGATATGCCAACAAAAAAGAAAACGGGAAAATATTTAAACTACCGCGGCAGGAATCATGGTGCAACTTTAAAAGACAACGAAAAAAAAAGAAAAGAAAAGAAATGAAAAAAATACACACACACACACACACACACACACACACACACACACACACACACACACACACACACACACAATCTTAACCAAACGTGGCGGGAATTAAGCGGAGATATTGACCAGCATAGCAGACCAATTCGTAAACATGAATCTTTACGAATCTTTCCATTCTCGGCGCAAGGAAAGCAGGGAAACATAAACCCCCGGAAGCAAGAATAAACCCACTCGATAAACCGGATCACCGACACCTGTGCGAAACATGCTTCAGGAAATGGAAGGTAAACTGTATCAGGATTCTGAGCTGCGGAACGAGATGAGGCGGGCGCCACACATTG
>NC_087173.1:7522985-7542985 GCF_035594125.1 Scylla paramamosain
TGGTGGTGGTGGTGGTGATGGTGGTAGAAGACCGAAATATGAGAAAATACTAGATAAGCTAATAATATAAAAGTTGCAGGAGGAGGAGGAGAAGAAGAGGAGGAGGAGGAGAATAGAAAGAACAAGGAGAAGAGCAAGAAGAACAAGCACAAGAACAAGAAGGAAAACAAGAACAAGAACAGGAAGATCAAGACCAAGAAGAACAAGAACAACAACAACAGCAACAAAGCCGAGGAAGCAAAAGACAAGATATATAACACACACACACACACACACACACACACACACACACACACACACACAAAGAAGGGAAAGAATCAATAACCCATTATCCACAAGGGGACATTTTGCCAGCGAGGGAATAAAAAAAAGGTCCTTTCGTCCCATCCTCATGACAGGTGGCCATCCCTTCCCAGCACCGGTTCCGCCCAGCACAAAGGAATACAAAGGATCACAAAGGAAAGCAGAAGAACACAAAGGAAGGCAAAGGAAGGCAAAGGAAAGCAAAGGAACGCACAGAAACACAAAGGAAAGCAAAGAGCCTCGGGAAAACACACAAGAACACAAAGAAATGCAAAGTAATACAAAGGAAGACAAAGGAATGCAGTAATGAAAGATTGAGACTCGAAAAAAAACATAAAAATACACGCAACAGATTTTTCTAAGAATAGACAGTTTCAATACATAACAGTTCTCTCTCTCTCTCTCTCTCTCTCTCTCTCTCTCTCTCTCTCTCTCTCTCTCTCTCTCTCTCTCTCTCTCTCTCTCTCTCTCTCTCTCGCTAATTAGATATATCAATTTCACTGAGTCTCAGCAGGAGACTTTTACTTAAGTTAATCAAATAAACTCTCACACACTCCCACGCTGTTTTCAAGGGCACGTTTATGATAATTAGCATGAACGTGACTTGGGAAAAAGAGGCGTAAATGTGAAATACGTGAGGCTCTAATGAGGGAGACGCATCTTTACGTATCTCACCTGCTCACGTGTTTCCGCCGTCACCTGCCGACACACTGCCACCAAAGACTCACCTGCAACGAGAAAGGTAAAGTTAGGAATTAATATAAACTCACATTCACAAGCATTTATATAAAATTTACACTCAGAAACGCTGATAATGATAACGCTTAGGATACAAAGTTACATTTAGAAAACGTAACAAAAACGTACATTAAAAATAATAATAAAAAATTACAAACCTAAAAAAAAAATAGAAAAAAAATAATCAAATATCTTGATTAAAAATACGTTAAAAGATTATCAGATAGTAAAAAGAAAAAAAAATAATAATAATACTAAATAAGAACGCAAAAAAATCATAATATTACGTCTTAACCTTTCCTTACTTAATTACTGACACATATCACTTTCTTTGGTATAGAAAACTTTCCCAATACAAAAATATGTAATTTCTAATGAAAACTTCCCTGAAAAAAAAGTAGAAAAAGATCAGTACTTCCTCACTTTTTATTTTTTCACTAACAGCTGCCACTTCACTCACTTCTTTTCACGTGTCAGAGAGACTGGACAAGGAAAAAAAGGAAAAGGAAAAGGAAAAATACCCGTTCAGCTGCCGGCACCCCAAAAATAAAAAGAGAAAATAAGCGCACCAGAGATCTGAAGGAAAATTTCACTTAGAGTTTCACGAAGAGAGAACAAGACGGGTACTTTCCAACAATTTCCGACTCACATACCTTTGACATTTCCCTTACTGACTCACCAACACCCACCACTTCCAGGTATGTTATCTCGAGCACCTGGTCCCATTAACAACAAAACAAACCATACAAACGTACCCATCAGCGTATACACACATTCCTTCTGGTATTCGAGTATTTCCTTTCCCTCGTTCAACTCCAAGGAAAAAAGAAACAAAAATACTAATGGTGGAGTTTTTCAGGCGTTACAGGAAACTGAACTCTCGCGTTTAACACAGATTGGCGATATATTTAGCTCTCCCTTCAAAAATATGTCTGTGTGAGTACCGAGGGAGGGAGGGAGAGAGAGAGAGAGAGAGAGAGAGAGAGAGAGAGAGAGAGAGAGAGAGAGAGAGAGAGAGAGAGAGAGAGAGAGAGAGAGAGAGAGAGAGAGAGAGAGTATATGTGTGTAAGTGTGTGTGTGTGTGTGTGAATTCGTTAAGTAGACGCATTTGCCATGGGGGAGACTGTGTTTTGAGTGTACAGGTCTTACATACTCGTACACTCAGGTGCATGCTCCGTTTTTGCATTGAGATATACCTTTTTGTTTATTTTTTTTATTTATTTTTTTTTATTTGAAGTTATCGATGCGTCACGGGGACCAGCCAGAGGGAAAATGTTGGAAAGGAAAAAAAAAAAAAGGCTCAACTTGGCGCTCCCAAAAGGTCAGAGAACGGTTGAAAAAAGATTAGCCAATTTAGATCTACGAAAAAAAGGAATAAATAGATAAAAGTACGAAAAAAAATGAATGTATGAGAAATAAAAATAAAAAAAGAACTTAACTGGAGCTTTCTTTCATATAAATAAATAAAAAAAAGAAAAGAAAAAAAGAAAGAATAAAAAATTACACCAGAACGAAATTAAACTTAAACACACACACACACACACACACACACACACACACACACACACACACACACACACAAAGAAAAAGAAAGAAAACACTAAACGATACAAAAAGAAAACTTAACACACTTAAGAAATTCCTCACACAAAGTTTAGTAAAGAAAAAGAAAAGGAAGAGAACAAGAGGACACATTCATATTTAAGTTAAGCAATATCTTACTTCTCTCATGACCTCCTGCACCTTCCTCCCGCTGGCTACTCCTTGAAAGATCCTCGCGTGTGGCATGAAAGAGGAACCAAGAGGAGGCCAAAGGAGGTAAGAGGAAGGAAAAGTAGCCAAGAGGGAGTTTCAAGTGGGACTCAAAGAAATGGAGGAACACTTGTGCGTGCGTGCGTGAGTGAGTGCGCGTCTCTCTCTCTCTCTCTCTCTCTCTCTCTCTCTCTCTCTCTCTCTCTCTCTCTCTCTCTCTGAAGTCAAAACCTTCCTCTCTCTGAAGTCAAAACATAAGAGAATGATGGCGAAAACTGAAAGAAAAGTAAGAAGAGGGATGGAGAAGAAGGAAACAATATGAAAACAGGAACCGTAAGAATAACAAAGGGGGAAAGAAGAAGAACAAGAACAAGAACAAGAAGAACAAGAACAAGAAGGAGGAGTTGGTGAAAGTAGTAGAAAAAGAGAAAAAGTGAAAGTAGTAGAAAAAGAGAAAAACGAAAATATTACAAGAAGCAGAAAAAAAAGCTTAGTAAAATGAAAGCTGGAGGAAAAGAACTAAAAACAAAATACAAAGAAGTGGAATTGAGAGAAACCGAAGAGACGACACACGAATTCTGGGAAAGAACTAAAAGACCAAGAATAAAAATAGAAAAAGAGAGAGAGAAAAAAAGGATCAGCTTTAAACCAGGTGAGTAAATATTACAAGAAACTTTATTTGGCGCTTGAGTTCAGTGACAGGAATAGACGTCCATTGCGCCCCTTTGGTATGTTCCGAGGAGGCGCAGGACAAAGACACGAGGCTGAGTAGTAGTGAAGCAAACACTTGATTCAATTCCCTCTCCCTCTCTCTCTCTTTCTGGCGAGTACAAATGGCAGAAAAGAAAACTCTCTTTGACAATCTACCGTCTCTAATGTGTTGTTGTTGTTGTTGTTGTTGTTGTTGTTGTTGTTGGTTGCTTCTGGTGTTTTTCTTGTCTTAGTTTTTTCTTGTTCTTGTTCTTCATCTTGTTCTTGTTTTTCTTGCTGTTAGTTGCTGCTGCTGTTCTTCTTTTCTTTCTTCTTCTCCTTCTTTCCTACCGCATCTTTGTTTTAGATTTATTTGTTCATGTTCTTTTTATCTTTCTTTACTTCTCCTATCTTTTCGCGTTCCTCCTCTTGTTTTCCTTCATGTTTTGCTCTAAAGAAACAAGTTCAAGACGACAATAATTTATATATGTTACCTTTTTATTCCTTTGATTTCCTTTCATTTTAACCATAACTCATTACCTTTAATATGTAATGGCTCCCTTCAATAACAACGAGCAATTTCAATTATTTAATTTTCGTCCAATCAAAAAAAAAAAAAAAAACAATTACTAATTATTTCCATGAGTTCCTCCAGGCGGGCAATGAACAGCGTGACTCCTTTAATTACAAGGTGAAAAGTTACAAATGTATTTACAACCATGAAAAGACGCCGAACAATAGAGGGAGTAGGAGCAAAAACAAGCTTCATATTTATCATCAGTAGCTGTCCTCTTCCTCCTCCTCCTCGACCTTCCCTTCTCTTCCCTGTCTCCGTCTTCTCTACCTCCATCTCCTTTACCATTAAAAAAACAAATACATCAGAGCAAGTCAAATTAAAGACAACCATTCCTTTATCTTTAGTACCTCTCTTCTACTTTTCCTCTTCCCTTCTTTCTTTTATGCCTCATCGTCAGTACCCCTCCTCCTCCTCCTCCTCCTCCTCCTCCTCCTCCTCCACCTCCTCGTTTTTGCCACTGCAGCCACACATCAGTAGCGAATCTTCCCCTCCTTCTCCCACCCCTCTCCCTTCCCATCTTTTTTACAGACCTCCTCCTCCTCCTCCTCCTCCTCTCCCCTTCATCAATACTTCTCTTCCTTCGTCTCATTCTCACCACCACCACCATCACTGCCCATCACTACCACTACCATCACCATCAATACTCCTACTCCTCCTTTTTCTCCACCACCACCACCACCACCACCATGACTACCTTTACCACCACCACCACCACCACCATCAACGCCGCTGCTGTCGAAACCATCACCAATAATCACGCTATAAAGACCACTGTTGCCCTTTTCCGACGCATTCTGGCCCCCGCAAAAAGGCGCCCGGCCGAGTGCCATGTCCGAAACAATAATGGCCGCACGTGCCTTTGTTGGCCGCGTTATTTGCCATTCAAGGTGATACAATGGTGGTGGTGGTGGTGGTGGTGGTGGTGGTGGTGGTGGCCTTTTTGTGTGTGTGTATACTTTTAGTGTCAATGGGTAATTAAGTTAGCGGTTGGTGTTGTTGTTGTTAGTTATTATTATTATTATATTATTATTATTATTATTATTATTATTATTATTATTATTATTATTATTATTATTACTATTATTTATTTTTTTATTATCATCATTGTTAGTAGTAGTAATAGTAGTAGTGGTAGTAGTAATAGTAGCAGTAGCAATAGCAGTAGTAGCAGAAGTAGTAGTAGTAGCACAATTATCATTAGTGCTATTATTATTATTATTATTATTATTATTATTATTATTATTATTATTATCATTATTATCACCATCATCATCATCATCATACTTATTATCTTCATTCCTATTGTTATTGTTACTCCTAAAACTACTGTTAAAACAATAATTAAAAACAGTAATTGTGTTATTACTACTACTACTACTTATATTGTTACCATTTATCAGTATACTGCTATGGATATTGACTATCAGCATTCTCTCTCTCTCTCTCTCTCTCTCTCTCTCTCTCTCTCTCTCTCTCTCTCTCTCTCTCTCTCTCTCATGTAATAAACAAATGGGTCTTGATCGTGCATAAAATCGCCTCATAAATCTTTCTCTACTGATTCCTGTCGCGATAAAAATACTTTCTCTCCACCATTGTGCCTTATTTTTTTTTTTTATGAGTCTGTTGTCGTCTTCCAAATCACGTTCGCTTCCCATATAGTGGTATTTTCTAACTTCCCTCTTCATTTATCTTATTAGTTTTGGAGCTTTCATATTTCCTAATTAACTACTGTGATTTTTTGTTTTTGTTTTTAGTGTTCATTTTTAGTATTTGTTTTTTTTTCTTTTACTTCGTTTTGTTTTCTTCTTCTTTCTTCTTTCTCCCTTTCCTCCTCCTCAGTTTTATTTTTAGATAGATTTGTCCTTTTTTACTCTCTCTCTCTCTCTCTCTCTCTCTCTCTCTCTCTCTCTCTCTCTCTCTCTCTCTCTCTCTCTCTCTCTCTCTCTCTCTCTCTCTCTCTCTCTCTCTCTCTCTCTCTCTCTCTCTCTCTCTCTCTCTCTCTCTCCTCTCGAACTATGTTGCTCACGATTTTAATCTGTACCACTCCTGCCTCAGTACACACACACACACACACACACACACACACACACACACACATACACACACACAAACGCAATTTCCACTCGAAGCGTCTGTGATTGCAAGGTAACGAGGAGTTTGGAATAGATAATGTGAATCTCAACTCTGAATCACAGTTTGCTATGGATTCGAACCCCCTGATTGATTTTTTTGAAGCTTCGAATCTCTGACACTTTGCACCTTTCAAATCTCTCTCTCTCTCTCTCTCTCTCTCTCTCTCTCTCTCTGTGTGTGTGTGTGTGTGTGTGTGTGTGTGTTACTTTCATTTTCTTTTATTGTTTTAGTTTTTCCGCTTTCAATTTTCTTTGTTACCTCATATTCTATTTTGCTTATTTTATTTATTCTTTTACTAGTTTTGTTTCTCCCGAGTCTATTTTCCTTGTGGTGTCGTGTTCTCGAATTCTTTTTTCTTGTTTTGTTTCTGTTACTTCGCTATCCTTGCTGTATCTTTTCTATTCTCGTGTTTCTTTTCTATTTTCTGTGGGTTTGGTTTCTCTCCTGTTTCGTTTTTTTTTTTTACTTACTTTAGCTTTTTGTGGGATGATTCACTTTTTTTTTTTTTTTTGGTCGAGCGGAATTCTTATTTCCTTTCTTTTATCTCTTTTAAGCTACGTTTATGCTTCTTCCTTCTCACTGCTTTACATTAATTTAGTTTCTCCTCCATTTTCCTAGTTCGTAGTTTCATATTCCCATTTCACTTTGTTTCTTTATTTCATTTATGGCTACGTTTCCTTCTGTATCATCATTTTTCTTCACATATTTTGGTTTAGTTTCTCCTACTCTCTTTTCGTTTTCTTTTTGGCGCCCTCCCGTTTTTCTTCTGTTTCCCTCCCGGCGGTGAGGACGCGGGTCTCATATTGCAGTGAGTAGCTTTCCAGGATTTGCATTTTATTCGCACAAGAGTGAAGTGAAATTTATTGCCGTTATCCTTCAGTGTAGTGCGATATTCTTTCTTTATATGCCACTTTTTTTTTAAGATTTAACTTTTTGTAACACTCGAACATTTTCTGTTATTCGTTATTAATCAATGAGTCACGTTATATTTTCTTATTTCTTATTTCTTGTACATGTTTTTGTCATCTTTATCTATGTATTGCGTGTGCATTTATTGGCTTCTATGTTACATGTCTTTTCTGTAAATCTTTCGTAATAGTGAATTCCTTCATTCAATCCACTTTTTTTTTTCAATTTATCATTTCCGTTATTATTATTATTGTTACGTACTACTACTACTACTACTACTACTACTACTACTACTACTACTACTACTACTACTGGTACTACTACTACTACTGTTGCTGCTATTTCTATTATTATTACTATTATTATTATTTGCTATTCTCTTTCCGGCAACACATTCGGATCATTGGGATGTCTGAAATGAAGCAGACAAAAAAGAGCAGCGAGGCTTGACAGCAAACCCTTGACTCTACTGATGACCTCTCCGGTTTCTTCCCCTCCATCACGCAGCCCCACAACCCGTCCTGCTGCTCCTTCAAATCCCTTCTTGCTCCTCCTCCCGTCCTGCTCCTCCCGTCCTTCCTCCGTCGATCCCCTCAGACACCGGAGCTGACTCGAAATTTTGTTTAGTTCGGAAAAAAAAAACAATCTTGCTTTATTTGTGAGATTCTGATAAGATAGTAAAAGCAAAAGAAAAGGCGGAAGTTGCAAGAAGACATCAGACCTAACGTGGCAGTGCATTAGTTTTGTCTGAATCGAATTTCCAAATGCATCGTTCATTTGATTTCCGTGTCATATGGTGTCATGTAATTTAGTTTTCATTCACATCATTTCGTTCTGTTTTGTAACATCTCAGCGTTCACGGCCTTCCCTTTACGAGTCAATCCAATTTGTTTTCGTTTTGTGTTTACGTTTCTTTCTTTTTTTTTTCTGACAGCACTGCCGCGTGTAGGCCTGGTGGCTCTTTGTAGCTTCCCTTGTTTTACACACACACATACACACACACCGTTCAATAACACATACTATCATTATATTTCCAGTCCGCTTCCTGACCCTCCCTTCCAGTCTCCTCTCCCTGCTCCTCCTCACTGAAGCTACGGGAAGAAAAACACCCAAGGCATCACACAACACCCATTCCCGCGGCGCCTCTCCGTCTGCTGCACGTAAACACCAAACACATCACCACTCGCTGCGGGACTCTGAACCGGAACCGAAACCATCAAGATCCAATGAATCCTGAGGTGACAATCCGGAAAAATGGGGGAAGAAGTTTATTAAATTCTTTCTTGCTTTAAGAATTTCAATTGAGGAAAGGATAAAAATTACGTTAGAGCAGATTTAAGGATCATCCAACTTCATACTCTAAGAAAAGAAAGACTGAAGGATAAGAAAAACACACGATCTATTTTTCTTATTCCTAAAATGTCTCTAAATAAGAAAAAAGTGATATTTTCCTTTCCTTAGTGTTCCTCAATTACAAAAAGCAAAAGAAAAAAGGGAAGGAAAAACAACCTTTTTCTTTGTAGAAATCCTTCCCCCAATTAAGAAAAATTTTGTCTATTCTCTTCTTTCATGTCTTCTGCAGTTGCAAAAGATAAAAAAAAAATCTTATATGAAAAAAAGAAATAAAGAAAAGTAAAAAAAAGAGAATACCCTCCACTTTTCACCCCCAGGTCTTCCATCACCCTCGGTCACAACAGGAAAAACAAAACAATTTCCTGCAAGCACAAAAATCCTTTCAAATTCGCAATGACGGCAAATTCCAGATATCCAGAGAAGAGAAGGAGGGGAAAGAGGAGCATTAGTGCGGAAGGGAGGCAAGAGGGGGCTATCCGCAAGACGCCCAAGCCCCAGAATCCTATACGTCACCCTTAGGTCAGCGGGCCATTTGGGTTTAGCAGTATTTGGTTCGCCAGATGTCAAGGGTTTCGAAGCTCCCGACTTGAGTATCCAGATTTAAAAGATTTCCAGAGATTTTCGTCAAGATGCCAACCAAAGAGGGATGGAGACAAGGAAGTGGGAGGAGGGAGGGATGGAGGAATGGAGGAAAGGATTGGCAGTGGGAGGGAGGAAGGGAATGGAGGGAAGGAGGCATGGGAGGAAAAGGAGAGGGAGAGATATTGGGTAAAGGAGAAAAATAAGAAGGATACAGGAAGTTGAACAAAAAATGGATGAAAAGAGAAATACAAAAACGTAGAAGAACGAGAGAGAGAGAGAGAGAGAGAGAGAGAGAGAGAGAGAGAGAGAGAGAGAGAGAGAGAGAGAGAGAGAGAGAGAGAGAGAGAGAGAGAGAGAGAGAGAGAGAGAGAGAGAGAATTTAAGACACTGAAGAAGAAAGGAAGAGAGGGAGGAATGAATAGAACGATAAGGAAAGGAAGGGTGGGAAACGAATAGACGGATAAAAAAAAGGAAGGGAGAAAGAAAGAGAGAGAGAGAGAGAGAGAGAGAGAGAGAGAGAGAGAGAGAGAGAGAGAGAGAGAGAGAGAGAGAGAGAGAGAGAGACTACATAGAACACGGAAAAGGAAAATAGCAAGAAAAAAAACTCAGAGGGAAGGAAGGAAGTAAAGAAGAAAGGGAAGAAGGAAGGAAGGGAAGAAAGGAGGTAGAGGGAAGGAAGAAGTCAATCGCTGTCCTTCCCTCTTCTTGTTTGTGTCTTGGCGTGACAATATTTCTTCGTTTCACTCCTCCCCCCATCTCTCTCTCTCTCTCTCTCTCTCTCTCTCTCTCTCTCTCTCTCTCTCTCTCTCTCTCTCTCTCTCTCTCTCTCTCTCTCTCTCCGCAGGTAATATCCACGTTGAAAAAAATATATATATTACAGCTTTTATTTCCCGGTTCAGTGAAAAATCTTCAAAGTGAAATCTTGAGTTGAGTAAATAAGGTTCCTGGTAAATAAATAAAACTTCCCTAAGAAGGACGAGGAGGAGGAGTAGGATTAGGAGTAGGAGTAGGAGTAGGAGGAGGAGGAGGAGGAGGAGGAGTAATGATGATTAGGAGAAGGACGAAGGAGGAGTAGGATTACTTGAAGAAGGATGGAGGAGGCGGAGGAAAATGAGAAGGAAAAGAAAGAAAAGCGGAGAAGAAACATTACAGAAAATTACATGGAGAGGAGGAGGAGGAGGAGGAGGAGGAGGAGGAGGAGGAGGAGGAGGAGGAGGAGGAGGAGGAGAAGGAGGAGGAGGAGGAGGAGGACGAAAAGAACGAGAAGGATTTGCGGAATTAAGAGGAAGAGGAAAAAGGAAGAGGAAGACGAAGAGTAGGAAGAAGTGGAGGATTCAGAAGAGCATTAAAAGGAGAAGAAACAAGGAGCAAGAGAAAATGGAAGTGGGAAAGGAGAAAGAGGAAGAGAAGGACAAGAGCGGAAGAATCATTACAGAGAAAATTATATGAAAGAAGGATACAATTACACAAAACAGACCGAGTTACATATCAACTGTCGCCTTCACTTCGCTAATTGAATTCCAGCTGATGGGAAAATAATGAAGGTGAAATGTTATGTTAATGAATATTCCATCCTCATTTTGACAACATTACGTGGGAAATATTTGACAGGAATCTAAATGTAACTGTCAATATTGTAGGAACAAGATCGTTAATTCCTTGCTCTCTCTCCGTGTGTGTGTTTGTGTGTGTGTGTGTGTGTGTGTGAAGTTTGGTTATTACGGGGAAAAAATGTATTAACTCATTCATTGTCAACTATTAAACTTTTTCGCTCCCCACTTGTTTGTCTGAATAAGGAAATGTTTGTCTGATTGCATGTAATGGATAAGTAAGTGGTGATTTTAAGCATTTACATTACAAAACATATGGTGAAGTTAACTGAATTCTTTAGTGATACCCAGATTCAAATTTTATAATACGGTTTGGCACTGAAGAATTAAGAAGAAGAAAACGAAAGAAAAAAACGAAAGAGGAAACAACAAGAACATGAAGGAAGCAAGGAAAGGGGAAATATGATAAGGAAAGAAAAATAAGTTATGAGAAGGGTAAGAAGAAATAAAATTAAAGTTTTTGTTTGTTTGTTTGTTTGTTTTGTCTGTTACTTTCTTGATTAAAGTTAAGGTTAAATTGAGAGAGAGAGAGAGAGAGAGAGAGAGAGAGAGAGAGAGAGAGAGAGAGAGAGAGAGAGAGAGAGAGAGAGAGAGAGAGAGAGAGAGAGAGAGAGAGAGACTTTCAATTTCATCATTTTTCATACCTATTAGCAACACACACACACACAGAGGCACACACACAGACACACACACACACACACACAGACACACAGACACACAGACACACACACATACACACACACTCAAGCTGATGAAAATTTGAATATAATGAACAAAAAATCACGCACGACATGAATTTTACAACAATTGCTTTTTATCTTTCATTATCGCGTCGGTAATCAAACATAACACGCGGGTTCACGCTAATCATCTAATTCCCTCCCTAATTTATCACGAAAAAATAGAACTTAAAGAAGAAGGGACAAGTGGAAATGTAACTTTTTTTTCAGTTTATTGACTTTTTTCATTCTAGTCACCAAACACACGCACACACTGAAGCGATAGTAGTGGTATTATTATTATCATTATCATTATTATTATCATAAGTAGTAGAAGTAGTAGTAGTAGTAGTAGTAGTAGTAGTAGTAGTAGTAGTAGTAGTAGTAGTAGTAGTAGTAGTAGTAGTAGCAGCACCACCACCAGCAGCAGAATTACTAGCAGCAGCAAAAATAGATTTATATTATAATAAGAAAAAAAGAAACAAACCGAGATTTATCAAAATTCAATCAATATACAACGAGAAAAAGAAACAGAACGCTTGGGCTGAGCTGGATGAAAGTTGAGACTTACCAAGATAAAAAGTAGATACGGAAGGACAGACAAACAGACAGACAGACAGACAGACAGACAGATATAACGAAAAACGGAGACAGGCAGGCAGACACAGACAGACACACACACAAATAAAAAAAAATATCTACATAACCTTTTACATTACTTTCCCGTAGGATCACTTAGGATTATCACACCTGCTCACTGATTAGCCTCTCACACCTGGCCTCCGTTAGCACCTGTGTCGTGACCTTCCTCGCCTGACTCAGCCCTCCATTACCGCTATTACCTCCCGTCACGATGGTCGAGGAGCCACACACATGAAGAGCCAACTTACTTAAATTGATGAACCACTGTTGTTCTCTTGTTGCTTGTTGAGGGTTTGTGTGTGTGTGTGTGTGTGTGTGTGTGTGTGTGTGTGTGTGTGTGTGTGTGTGTGTGTGTGTGTGTGTGTGTGTGTGTGTGTGTGTGTGTGTGTGTGTTTCTATGTCTTCTTGTCCTTATCTATCTATGTCTTCTTGTCCTTATCTATCTATCTATCTATCTATCTATCTATTTATCTATTTGACTGTCTCTGTGTCTGTATATATGAGCGTCTGTCTGTATTATCCATCGAAAGGCACACACACAATATTCTTAAGTATGAACAGATTTATTAGCTTTGTGTGAGGAAAATTCCCGACACCCCCCTCTCTCTCTCTCTCTCTCTCTCTTCAGGGAATATGTTCGCTTAGGGCAAAGGCGAAGATCTCTCATATAACTAAGTTTAAGGGCAAGTTTGGATGGGTCAGTATTCTCTCTCTCTCTCTCTCTCTCTCTCTCTCTCTCTCTCTCTCTCTCTCTCTCTAAGGACTATTGTGCCATACATACAAGAACAAGTTTCAATGTGGCCTCAAAGTCAAATAAAAAAGGGAAAAAAATCACTATGGCTGCCTTACCCCCTATGGAATAAAAGTTTTCAAAATCACCGCCAGAATGCATGCACTGCTATATTTACGGTTTATTTATTTTTTTTTTTACGACTTATTTTCATTTACTTTTTTTGTATTTATATATATTCTTTTTTTTTTCGAGAATACATTGACGTCTCTCCTCTAACACTCCTACTCCTCCTCCTCCTCCTCCTCCTCCTCATCATCATCATCAACTAAAAAGGGCATGTTTTCTATACGTAAATAAACTTAATTGAAGTAATAATAAAAAAATAAGCCCAATTTTTCATTCCTAATTAATTTTCGACATTTTTTTGTTCTAATTCACGCAAATAGAGAAGGTTGAGTAAAAATGTACGATAGTCATCTGCCGTGTTCCACTTAAACCCCCGAAGAGCAGACTGAAATTACCTGCCCATCCCATTTTCATTCTATGTTAATTTTTGTTTTCCATAATCTACGGAAACCTGAAGAGCCTTTCAATGCAATCACGACAGAGAGAGAGAGAGAGAGAGAGAGAGAGAGAGAGAGAGAGAGAGAGAGAGAGAGAGAGAGAGAGAGAGAGAGAGAGAGAGAGAGAGAGAGAGAGAGAGAGAGAGAGAGAGAGAGAGAGAAATGGGATAGAGCGAAATAGATCAGAAATGTCTCGGTATAAAAAAAATAACGAAAACAAAACAAAAGCAAAAATACAGGTTAAAAATAAAATAAAGTGAACTATAGAAGAGGAATCACGTCTATTCTCACGTGATTTATAGAAAAAAAAATGTAGAAATGGAAAACAAAAAAACATATATCATATCTAGGAAACCACACATTTAATGAAATTTTCACGGCGCCCACTCCAGATTTTCCAGCACACTCTGTTTTCATTCTACATTCACTTTGATATCTTCACAATCCTGCACACACACATACACAGGGCCGGGTTGAATGTACCATGATAACAAACAAGCATATTCATTTGACATACTTAAAATATCAAGAACAGTATATAAATTTCGCCAGCACACTCCAGGCTCCGTTGAGGATTGGCCAATCAGCGTTCTCAACAGGCAATGCACGACTCTAATTGGTCAACATTCCACCTGGCTCTCGTTACCCACCTTCATTAAAGTTAGGCAAAGGTCACCCAGCGAGCCGCCCACCAGCCAGACACCCTCGCAACTCGCAATTCGCAACAGTAAACGCGGCAAAGATCTCCATAGGGTGAGCAGTGACGGATTAACACTCAATCTAGCAATTTTATAACTTACTAAGGCATATTCTTAATGAGGCTCAGATTACATAATAAGTTTCATGGCTACTGCTCTTTAAATAATGACTTAAAGTAAGGGAAGCTATAAAAAGCCAGTGGGCCTACACCTGGTAGTCCCTGCATCTACCTGTCATTCTTATCCCTACATTTATCTAATCTCCTCAAACTCTCTATCGACCAGGCACTAACAACCTGATTACCAAGTTTTTTATTTATTTATTTTTTTTAGCCCTCCACTCCAGCTAAGAATCAACTACCTATTCCTATGTTAAATCTTTCTTTATCAACCCGAATCCGTTACTTCTAATCCTATTCTGATTACTAACTCTTTTTTACTCTTTTTTTTATACCACCCACTGTTACTTGTTACAAATCAGGGAGTTACATATGGTGTGAGGTGAAATCCTTGTTATTTGTTACATGTTGTGTCACGTAAAATCCTCGGGTGAAAAGTCTCTAGTTTCAGGCAATTCTGACTCAACTGTGGCAATAAATTCCAAGAGGCCGCCCGATTGTGAGACTAAACAGCGCGGGGTGAGTCCTTACAGTAAGTTATGTGACGCGACAATTGTAACACGTGGTGGTGGTGGTGGTGGTGGTGGTGGTGGTGGACGTGGTGGTGATGGTGGTGGCACTATGAAAACAAAAGGACATGGTAAAAATATATAAACAAGAGTAAATTACGTAAAAGAAATACCTGAGTTAAAAAAAAACGTGAATGTGAAAGTTGAAAATAAACTGCGTAAAAAAAGTAGAATAAAGCAATTTAGGTAAAAAAATGTGAATGCCCGCCAGAAAAGACGAGAAAAGCGACATGATAGAACAAGAGTAAATTGAATAAAAGAAATAACTGACTGTAGAGAAATAGAAAAAAAAATAGAACATTAAAAAAACACGCCAAATTTTGAATAAAAGGAAAAGCAAAAAGAACTTAAAAATCCTTTAGAACAAAAAGAAAGAATGCATAAACAAAAATAAAAAAAAAACAAATGAAAAATATATAAGAATATGCACACTGAAATAGAGAAGAAAAATAAAACCTCTCTTACACAAATTTGAGGAGAAAAAAAAAGTGATAATAGAAATAACACCAGAAAACGGAAGAATATATAAACGAATAAACAAACAAGAACAAAAAAAAAAAAAAAATGAAAAGCAAAAACGAACAGAAACCAAATGAAAACAGCAAAATTTATAACCTTTAGCAATCTGGCTACAACAAAATGGAGAGAGAGAGAGAGAGAGAGAGAGAGAGAGAGAGAGAGAGAGAGAGAGAGAGAGAGAGAGAGAGAGAGAGAGAGAGAGAGAGAGAGAGAGACATGTAAACCCGGAGAGCGCACCTTGACTCTTCAACTCCAACTCTTGTCACAGTTTCTCCTCAAAAGTGTCCCTTGATGGCTCTTGTTGAGTCTTCCCATAAGTGTGAGTTTCCAGGTAATTTAGCTCTCGCTCCCCTTGCTCCTTTAAATACCCCCCGAGGACATCCAGCAGTGAGGGAGAGGAGAGACAATAAAACAAACAAATAAATAAAGAGAAAGAAGGAAGGAAGAAAAGTGGATTGAAAGCGGGGAGGAAAAGAGAGGGCATGAAGGAAGGTGAGTGAAGAGAAAAACGAAGATGACCTCCAGCATTAGATGACGGGGAGAGAGAATAAAGTAAATAAATAAAAAAAAAATAAAGGAGAAAAGAGGAAGAGTGAGACGGAAGGAAAGTGAGTGAAGAGCAAGACCTCCAGCTCTGGTTGAGGGAAGAGAGAGAATAAAACAAACAACTAAATAAAGACGAGGAAGAAGAATAAAACGAGGAAGAGAAGAGAAGGAAGGAGCGAAAAGGAAGAGAAGAAAGGAAGGTGAGGGAAGAGAAAAGAGCAACGAAGAAGACCTCCAGCTACAAGGCGAGGAAAGGTAGAAGAAAGAAGACAAGGAAGAAGAAATGAAGAGGAAGAAAAAAGGAACTTGAATAGAAATAAGAAAAAAAAGTCAATGGAAACCAGAAGAAAGAGAGGGAGGAGGAGGAAGAAAAGGAAAAGATGGAAAATAAGGAAGATGAGAAAAATGAAGAAGAGGAAGAGGGTGTTAGTTTTTTAAATTTTGGACGAAAACTTATGGTCTTTATTTTGTTGATGTTTGTTGCTCCTCGTTAGGTTAGTTTGTGTTGACAGGGAGAGAGAGAGAGAGAGAGAGAGAGAGAGAGAGAGAGAGAGAGAGAGAGAGAGAGAGAGAGAGAGAGAGAGAGAGAGAGATTGACACATCATTATTTTTTTGACATTTGCGTTTTATGACTCTCTCTCTCTCTCTCTCTCTCTCTCTCTCTCTCTCTCTCTCTCTCTCTCTCTCTCTCTCTTTGTAAGGCGTGCAATATCCAGGTGTTTATCGGCAGGTGAATATGAGAGAGAGAGAGAGAGAGAGAGAGAGAGAGAGAGAGAGAGAGAGAGAGAGAGAGAGAGAGAGAGAGAGAGAGAGAGAGAGAGAATCACGAAATCTCCACGCGTCTGAGAAAGCTTCCCTGTGATTGGTTGTCTGGTGCCCGTTGCCATGGTAACAGGAGGCAGGAAGGACCAATCAGTGACAGGAACTTTTAATATCCTGTCTCCGTTTTCCACAACAACTTGTTCCGTCTGGGTGACTTTGAAATATTTGGCGAGTAAAAAACACAATTGAAATACAACAGGATTACGAGTACTGTGCAACTGTACACTTTGTGGCATGAAGTAGTTAAGTATACAGGTGAATAAATGACTGATAGACAGATATATATATATACTGGTTAGATATATTGGCAGACTATCAACAAACGTATTTGAAAAGGCAGAATACATAGACAAACTCATTCAATATACGAACATGTGAATAGATAGAAGGATAAACATTTCTATATATACATATAAATCTACAGATATGTCAATAAATAAACATTTAAAACTTAAAACATACTGTAGAAATTGAAAATGAAAGAGAAAACAGTACTACCTTTAAAAAACAAAAAGAAAACGAAACACATACAAACTAATCAATAACTCCAATGGTGGAATTTCAGTATAAAAAAAAGTATATATATATATATATATATATATATATATATATATATATATATATATATATATATATATATATATATATATATATATATATATATATATATATATATATATATATATATATATATATATATATATATATATATATATATATATATATATATAAAGAATTAAATACGTAGTAAAAATATAGCCATACTATTAAAACTACAAAAAAAAAGTAATCTAAACACACACACAAAAAAAAAACGTAAATACAGACATGAAAAGCCATAAAACAAACACTAAAATAAAAAAAGAAGTAACACTAACAACAACAACAACAATAATAATAATAATATTAATAATAATAATATTAATAATAATAATAATAATAATAATATTAAAAAATAATAAAAATAAAAAAAGGAACAAAGCTATAATCCTAACAGCGCCCAGTGCCTTATAATGAAGTAATTAAGATTAAGTATACAAAAAAACTTTTACTTCAGAGAGCCGAGCAGATTTTTACGCGTCATTTTCAGAAGTAGAGACAGAGGAAGACAAAAAGGGAATACGAAGGAAAGAAAAGAAAGTTGAAGTAAATATGAGAGAGAGAGAGAGAGAGAGAGAGAGAGAGAGAGAGAGAGAGAGAGAGAGAGAGAGAGAGAGAGAGAGAGAGAGAGAGAGAGAGAGGATAGATGAAAGAAACGCGAGAGGTGTAAAAGAGGAAATACGAACTGGAAGAATGGAGGAAGGAGGATCAAAACGTAAAACGAGGAAAGAAAAAGGGATAATTGAGAGGCGCGCAGAGAAAAGGAGAGGGATAGATGTTATCAAAAGGAGGGAATAGAAGAGAGGCAAAGCACAAAAACACTGAAGGTGGACGAAGAGGAAGAAAAGAAGAGAAAGAGGAAGAGGAGGAGGAGGGGGAGGAGGAGGAGGAGGAGGAGTCCTATTTTACGGGTTCAAAATGTAAACAATTTAGAGGAAGACCCGAAAGAATCACAGACATTCCTCTCTCTCTCTCTCTCTCTCTCTCTCTCTCTCTCTCTCTCTCTCTCTCTCTCTCTCTCTCTCTCTCTCTCTCTCTCCAACCTAACAAATCCTCACCTTACTCGAACGTAACCCAACTTAACTAACCTAACTTCACCAATCCTAACAAAATAACGTCACCTTTTGTAGCCTAACCTAACCTAACCTAAACTGAACGTAACCTAACCTAACCTACGTACACCTAACCTAACCTACCCTATTCAACTCTAACCAAACCTAAATTAAGATAACCAAACCTAACCTAACCTAACCTGACCGCAAAAAAAAAAAAAAAAAATCTAGCTAGAAATCAAGAAATTACTACACCGATTTTTTATTTTTATTTTTTTCGCAACATTTCCCTTGTAGATTTCTGGCACTATTTTTCTAAGGAGCAGAGATTAAGAGGGCTGTCTCCACTCCCCTCGAAATTTGTTGCTTTCCACCTCTCAGCATGAGAGAGAGAGAGAGAGAGAGAGAGAGAGAGAGAGAGAGAGAGAGAGAGAGAGAGAGAGAGAGAGAGAGAGAGAGAGAGAGAGAGAGAGAGACTTGTTCTACATTTCCTTCTAGGCAAAAAAAAAAAAAAAAAAGAACAGGAAAGGAAAAAAACATGCACACAGCCTACACACACACACACACACACACACACACACACACACACACACACACACACACACACACACACACACCAAAAGAATTTTACTACCTTTATCCTTCCGACCTTAAAGAAAATATATGACGTAAAGAAGTTTTAAATGAGAAAAGGAACAAAGGAATAAGAATAAAGTCCGCAATTTAACAGATACGACACAACTAAAAACGTTATTCATAATTAAGTTTCTTCCTCTTCCTCCTCCCCTTCCTCTTACTCCATCTCCTCCTCCTCCTCCTCTTCTTCTTCTTCTTCTTCTTTCTTCGAGGACTAGACATTAAGTTTTTCCGCGATACATAAGCAACAAAGGGAAAGAAAACGGGGTAAGCGCGTCTGTCACCACCACAAAGACAACACACAACACTCGCCACTCTTGACTCGGGTGGAAAAAAAAAAATAATAAGAATAAAACAAAACCGAGGCGCTTCTTCTTTTTTTTTTTTTTTTGTGGTGGGCCAGATTCTAGAACTACGCAACACGCACACACACACACACACACACACACAGTAATGGTAGTAATGGAAGTGGTGGTAGTGATGATGCTGGTAGTAGTAGTAGTAGTAGATTGATATTTTATTTACAAAAATGGGAAGGAAAAATTCTAGGTTTGCACACACACACACACACACACTTGAGTCCCGAGCGCGGCGAGACAGACAGAGGAGTATCTGTTTACCAGCAGCAAGTAGGTAGGTGCAGGACGTAAGCCGAAGGATGGTGGCCTTGCTGTCCCGGCGTGTGGCGTGCGAGTGGTCTCAGATTGAATTCTACCCAAAGGTCGGTCACTATGAGGTCTAAGCTCTTTCTGCAGGGAAGCGGCTGTATGCGTGACCAGTAGACGACCATAGGTGAATAACACACACAAACAAACACACACACACACAGACAGACAACGTAAATATATCAATAGTTAGGCCTACACACACACACACACACACACACACACACACACACACACACACACACACACACACACACACACGCTACACCCCCCATCCTCCCCAACTTTCCACACACACACACACACATGTACGTTTACCTCCCAGTGGACCAAGTACGTTGATGCCCCAAGGTTCCCGTCACAGAACAAACAAAGGGAGACTTCCTTGTTACACCAGCAGGGACTTACGCCGACAAGGGGACACTGCAAGGGAAGGGAAGGGAAGGGAAGGGAAGGGAAGGGAAGGGAAG
>NC_087173.1:7547985-7575485 GCF_035594125.1 Scylla paramamosain
GTGCTGAGAAGAAGGGGCAAAGAAGATGGGATGCAGGGAGTGTGTTTGGTGGCAGTTATCATTGTCATCGTCAGGAGGGAGGCGCCGTGGAGGAGATGTGGTGTTGTGATGTGGTAATACTGCAGCGCTTCTTCTCTACTTTCTACACCTTCTACAGAATCATATCCATTTATAGCCATTTTTTTCCTTCTCTCTTTGTTTCTCTCCTTTTATTACCTCTTATTATCCTTCCTTCATATTTTGTTTTCTTTCCTCCCTCTCATTTTTTTTTCGTTTTTCATTCTTCTTTTCCTTCTAATTCTTATAGTGATCATTCTCTTTTCTTCATTTTATCTCTTTTTTTATTTTTCTTCCTTTTTCTGTTAGTTGTTCTCCTGGTAGTTATCTTCTTCCTCCTCCTGCTATTTCTTTTTCTTCCTTCCTCTCTCTTTCTCATTTCTTTTTCTTCTTTTCCTGCTTCTTATCGATATTCATAGTTCTGAAGGTCTCTCTCTCTCTCTCTCTCTCTCTCTCTCTCTCTCTCTCTCTCTCTCTCTCTCTCATCCTCCACTAGCGGTAAGGGAACTCAGTTGATTATGGCTTAAAAGGCTCTTGCTCTGCTCAAACTCCCCATCAAAAATTTTCCTTTACCGAGAATGCAAGTAAATACACAGCCGCGTCTCAACCCTCGACTTGATTCCGGCTTGGACTTGACGTGAGCTGCAGGTTCTTAATGAATCGAATGTTTTTTTTTTGCTTAAGATTTTTTTTGTCTGTTTTTATTAGGTATGTCATCGAAGTCTTTCTACTGCAATCCTGTGATGCCGTTGAAAGTTCAGAATTCGATCGATTTTTTCTCTCTTATGATGAAGTGGAATGTGCAACCGAACGTTTTCTCATATGAACGAAGGTTTTCCATGCCACAGAACGTTTTTATACGATGAAACGTTTTTTTAGTAAGTGACAGAACTTTTACGGAAATAAAATACTTTTGATGCGTCCGAACGCTTTTGATGTGATTGAATCATGAATCTTATCTTGGTCACAGGTTTTACAAGACACTTCGGAACACAGAGGTAAATTGCCTCAACTTTTGTTGGAGACGACAATGAAAGGTTAGGCTATCTAGTCCAGTACGTGTGTGTGTGTGTGTGTGTGTGTGTGTGTGTGTGTGTGTGTGTGTGTGTGTGTGGATGAGGTGTGAATTTCACTGTCTGCTTGTTTAATTGTCACTATGTATGTATGTATGTATGTATGTATGTATGTATGTATGTATGTATGTGAGTACGCATGTATCTGTTTGCCTATCCATCTATGCATTACGAGTTGAAAAGTTTTCGTTTCATTCAATATCACCTTCAATCTCTGCCTTTCACAAGGGTATTTCCAATGTAAAAAAAAGGATATCACAAAGATAATCACAATTCTACTTAGTTGATTTCAAAATAACTCAGTTTTAACAATAATAAAAACGCATCCAAAGGTTGGTGAAGAAAAAAAGACATGTTTTCCCCTTCATCCTGTTAATACATTTACATGATTGATGGCGGTCATTTGTATGTATGTGACGTGAATCATAATGAAATCAGACCAACGCGAGAGGAAACGCCGCCGGTGCTGCAGGGACTAGCGCGGCGTGCTTTGTGCCTCTGATTATCGCTCGCTGCATTTTTGAAACGGTGCAAAGTGATGAAGGTGACATCTCTCTCTCTCTCTCTCTCTCTCTCTCTCTCTCTCTCTCTCTCTCTCTCTCTCTCTCTCTCTCTCTGTGTGTGTGTGTGTGTGTGTGTGTGTGTGTGTGTGTGTGTGTGTGTGTGTGTGTGTGTGTGTGTGTGTGTGTGTGTGTGTTACATACTGGAGAGGAAAGAAGACAGGATAGAAGAGAGACAATGGGAACACACACACACACACACACACACACACACACACACACACACACACACACAGACAGAGAGAGAGAGAGAGAGAGAGAGAGAGAGAGAGAGAGAGAGAGAGAGAGAGAGAGAGAGAGAGAGAGAGAGAGAGAGAGAGAGAGAGAGAGAGAGAGAGAGAGAGAGAGAGGGCAAGCTTCCAACAAGACCTCATAACTGTAAAAATCGCAAGACATTTGACATCGTTGATAAATATCTGCAAAAGTTATGCGTGCGAGTTAATGTAACAAATGTAGAGAGAAGCACCCTGTTTGTTTTAAATTCTCTCCCTTTACACGCGCCTTGTGTATTTTGATGGAGACTAAGAATAATACTTTTGAATAAGATAGGGGACACTTATAAGCAAGCCATCAGTCAACTAGTAGGTTCTTTTGAGTATTTACACAATATTCACGTGTACTAGAAAGAAAATATATAAACTAAAGATAAAACTGAAAAAAAAACCGTAAGTATACCCGAGTCATCAGGCGACTACAAGGTTCTCCTCTACTTCACACAAAAATCCACGTCTATCGAAAAAGAAAGTAATAAAATAAACCCAAGAATAACACTGAAAAAAAAAATCAGAGTTGAAGCCACTCTGTCACCTGAATCGAACACTTGTCAAGGCTCCTCTGGAATATGTCATCACTGCAAGCCATTAATCTTTACACGAGTACAACTGAGAGACACAACCTTTGCTGCTCCTTCAATTATTAACAGGGCGTGGTTGAAGAGGAGGGAGAAGGAAGAGGAGCACCACCATCACCACCACCACAACACCAAGAAACACAAAGAAAGAACAAATACCAGTAAATATATCGGTCCCTATTGGATGTTTGTGGGACTACACTATCACACGTTTATAGGCAGGGAAACACAAATAGAATAGCACATAAGAAGGCCCCTCCCACCCATCCCCACAACCCTAAGCCAGGACTGACGGGGAAATACTACGCAGTGTGGAGAAACTGAATGGAAATGTGATAGGAGGGAGATAAGAACTGTCACTTCTGCTACTTCCATCTGAGGAGGAGGAGGAGGAGGAGGAGGAGGAGGAGGAGGAGGAGGAGGAGGAAGAGGAGGAGCAGGAGGGACTAAAACCAATAGCGTAGTGCGGGTGGAAGATGGTGAATAGCAGAATAAGAGAGAATTATGGGAAACAGGGGGGAAGATGGGATTAAAGGGGGAGAATGGGAATACACAGATGAGGAAGAGGAAGAGGAGGAAGGAGGAGAAGGAGCAGGGGAGGCCCGTCACACGCCGTCCACAAGTACACGCCCCGCCACAGAGGCCCCAAGTTAAGGAATGTCATTAGTTTCCGCCAGCTGATGCAGGTGACGTGGGGAAGACGAGGAGGAGGAGGAGGAGGAGGAGGAGGAGGAGGAGGAAAAGAAAAAGGAGGAAAAGAAAAAGGAGGAGGAGGAGGAGAAGGATGAGGAGGAGGAGGAACGAAGAAGAAGAAGAAGAAGAAGAAGAAGAAGAAGAAGAAGAAGAAGAAGAGAAGAAGAAGAAGAAGAAGAAAGGAAGAAGAAGAAATGAAGAACAACAACAACAACAACAACGAAGAACAAAGGAACAACAACAATAACAACAATAACAACAACAACAACAATAGTAAGAGAAGGAGGAAAAAGGAAGAAGAGGAGGAGAAAAGATGAATAATTGTGATAATACTACTACGTCTACTACAATAAGAAGCCCAACTACAATTCTACTACTACTACTACTACTACTACTACTACTGTTACTATTACGAGAATATCAAGAAGAGAAATCAGCAAAGACAGTAATTAAGGATTGGATTTCCCTTAACAAAACAAAACAAAAATCTTTATTATTTCTGACATTTCACTTCCAAACATACGGAATTCGTTTGTCTCTCTCTCTCTCTCTCTCTCTCTCTCTCTCTCTCTCTCTCTCTCTCTCTCTCTCTCTCGTCTTAAGCTGCTTACTTCAGAAAGACTTTAGAAGTTTTGTTCTATTTGCTCCTTGTTTACCTTATAGACATAAAAGTGACCACTACTCTTACTTCCCCTAACGTCTCTCTCTCTCTCTCTCTCTCTCTCTCTCTCTCTCTCTCTCTCCCTCTCTCTCTCTCTCTCTCTCTCTCTCTCTCTAGTGTTGACTGGCTCCTTTCCTTAGTGTCACGCGGATGGTGAAGATAAAAATAGAACCTTTTCCTTTTCTCCCTCACACCCATTCTCTCTCTCTCTCTCTCTCCTCTCCTCTCTCTCTCTCTCCTCTCCTCTCTCTCCTCTCTCTCTCTCTCTCTCTCTCTCTGTTAATCTTTTCTCCTCCTCGCATTCCGTCTCCCTATTTAGCTTCCTGCTTTTCTTCCCTTCCTTCTCCTTTCCCCTCTCTTTCTTACGTTCCCCTTCCTGTTCTCTCATTTTCCTCAATTCCTCCTCTTCCCCTCTTTCTCCCCTTTTCCTCCTCGCTGCTGGGGGCATAAGCAGTTCCACGGGGGTTAATTATTTTGAGGGGAGAAGAGGGGAACGGGAAATATTATAGGTTAGGGAGAGAGAGAGAGAGAGAGAGGAGAGAGAGAGAGAGAGAGAAGAGAGAGAGAGGAGAGAGGAGAGACGAGAGAGAGAGAGAGAGAGAGAGAGAGAGAAGGATATATAAGTGGATTTCAGGATAAAACTGTGTAAGAGAGAGAGAGAGAGAGAGAGAGAGAGAGAGAGAGGAGAGAGAGAGAGAGAGAGAGAGAGAGAGAGAGAGAGTCAGGCAACCTTCTTTTAGCTTTCGTGAAAAAAATTTTTACTACTCTAACTTTCATAACTTTCTCAAAAACATGAACATGACAAAAGTTAAAGCGAAATGTATAATGGAATCTGTTCTTGTTTGGGCGGTTTTTTTTTTTAGTCTGGCCTCGACGAAAGTTAAGCTGAATATTAAAATGTAACTAAAAAAAAAAAAATACGAGGAAACAATATCCACGTATTAATGTAATATTTGCAACTGTGTTTATGGTAAGTAATATTCAAGAGAGAATATTATGTTAAGGTTTTATGTGAGGTATTGATTTAAGGCAGTTTCTTTGTGTTAGGGAAACTGGTTCTCTCTCTCTCTCTCTCTCTCTCCTCTCTCTCTCTCTCTCTCTCCTCTCTCTCTCTCTCCTCTCTCTCTCTCTCTCTCTCTCTCTCTCAACTGTGTAATTTCATTAGTTAATTTTCCTTTCCCAGAGACTATTGTAATCTTACTCATGCATTTAAATAGACATTGAGGTCATCTTTAAAGGGATTTTTACACACACAAACGCACACACACACACACACACACACACACACACACACGTCGCCTTCCTTCACGCGAGGGAGTGAGGGCGACACAAGAACGATCTTCAGAGTGACTCTCATACTCTCATTAATTCCGCCTTTCCTACCTGTCTGCCTGACTCACCTGTACCTCGCATCAGGGCACCTCTGTAAGCCCCCTTCCTCCTCCTCCTCCTCCTCCTCCTCCTCCTCCTCCTCCTCCTCCTCCTCCTCTTCTTCCTCCTCCTCATCCTCTTGTTATTGCTCCTACTCATACAACTTCGCTTTCTCCCTCTACTCCATTTTCCTCCTCCTCCTTCTCCTCCTCCTCCTCCTCCTCCTTCCTCCTCCTCCTCCTCCTCTTCCTTTTACTTTTCTCATTCTCCTCTTCTTTCTTCTAGTCTTCCTTCTCTTTCTCCTCTTGTTGTTGCTCCTACACATCATTTAGTTTCGATTTCTCCTCCTCCTCCTACTGCTCGTACTTCTTCTCCTCCTCATCTTCATCCTCCTTCTTGTCATCGTCATCGGTCCTCCTCCTCCTCCTCCTCATCTTCGTTCTCTTCGTTGTCTTCCTCCTCTTCCTCGTGCTCTTTCTCTTCCTCACACATTTTCCTTCTCCTCCTTCCTCTTATCCTCCTTTAAACTCTCCTTTCTCCTTCTCCTCTTTCTCCCCGTGCTTCTCCTCTTTCTAATCCTCCTTATCTTCATTTCCCTCCCCTTAGCTCTTCTCCTTCCTCTTCTTCTTCCTCGTTCTTCTTTCCATCGTAACAACTATCTTCCTCCTTTCATTCTTCCCTCTCCTTCCTCTTCCTTCTCCACTCCCTCCGCATTAAACAGGTAGGCGCAGAGAAAAAGATGTATTATCATCGGTCAACCTCTGAAACCACCACCACCATCACCACCATCACCATTCCTCCGTCAGCGACACTTTCAGGAGAACCCATCTGAACCCCGTCAGGAACACCCTCCCCCCTCCGTCATATGCAGAGATCACGTCATCCCGCAGCCCCTTAAGTCTTCGCCGCCGCCGCCCTCGTCATCTCACCCTGTCATTCGCGGCCACAAATTCGCCGGGAGTCTCTTATTCCCTCAAATTGGTCGTGTTCCCCGCCGCAGGATAAGCGCCAGTAAAGTTGTCGTGACAGCCGATAAAGTTCTGGTCGTCAGCGATTTAACGAAGCCGCCGAAAAACACGGAAAATGTACCGGAGATCGCGCGCGTTTCCAGGTCGCTAAAACGCCACCCTAGCTGCTCCCCGCCCGCGCTCGTCCCGACACCCCCCCCTTCCCCGCGGTCAGTGGCGGGGATGACGACTTTTATCTGTCGTGTATTAAGCCAACTAGCCTCATAAAAGGAGGCTCCCGGCCCACACTCGTGGCCCCCCAGGGTGTTGTGTTCTCGTTACACCGCTACAAACCTCCACGCCACGGGCACGGCCGCCACTGTCTGTCACGCGAGGGAATGGCACTACTAGGTCACGCCGGCATAAGCACTGCGACAAAGACAGGCAAACGCGTGCACTTTCCTTTTTTTTTATTCTACATTGTTTGAATATATATATATATATATATATATATATATATATATATATATATATATATATATATATATATATATATATATATATATATATATATATATATATATTATTTATTTATCTTTTTTTGCATTTATTTAGTATAGTAATTCATATGTATAGTATTTTTTTTTCTATCCATATGTATAACTATTCAGCCTTTCATAATCAGTGTTTGTGTATACCTGTCCTGTCTTTCAAAGGAATTTTTTGATGGAAACTAATTGCTTCCAGCCTCAAACGCCACGCACGCGGCGCGCACACGCACACACACACACACACACACACACACACACACACACACACACACACACATTCGGCCTTTAAAAAATGTGGTCCGCTCTTATTTTTTAGGCAAAGAAATAAGTTTCCGCCACAGTGCCAGTTACCTCTAACCTGTCATTATAACACCAACCACTAATTGCGCTAAAACGTCATAACGACATTAGAGGACATTGTTCCGCTAACATGAAGGAAAACACACAAGCCACTCTCCACTTTAAACAAAGAAGAGTAACGTGTGTGACATTTCACCCAACCTATTGACCAAAACACCGAACTTTTTTCTAGGTGAGATAGACTCTGGGACGCAGCGGCAGGCAGTATCATCACAACAGCCAGACAGAGGATAAGGTACCAGAGTTGTTTAGCACGAGCTGCAATTTATTTCAAGCTTATATTCTTAAACGTTTTCGTTTTCTCTATTCTCCAGAGGTCACAGAGATGATCATTCTCGTCCTCGTGTGTGATTTTTCAATTGATGGTACGGAATCCTTCGTTCAACGACCACTAAAATCAAATAGACACTTGAAAATCCCAATAACTTCCACCACAGCAAATGTGAGAGATACGACGACGAAATGTTAGGGATGCCGTCCCTCAGTGTTGCGCAGTGCCTCGAGTTTACGTAAGGTTGCGTCGAGACCTCGGACCCAAGCTCGAAGCACGCCATGAATAAGAGACCACTTATACAATCGTTAATCTTGCTGCGCATCTCCTTCAGAAGACTCGTTTCCAGATTTCCCGCAAATACAACAAAATCATCTGTTCTTTGTAAATGCAGAGGGAAATAAGTAAATAAATTTCTCATAACAGATACATATCAAAATTAACTACCATTACTCTAGAACGAAGCAAACAATTGAAACGTCTGAATACACAAAGCACAATTCTATGTTCACCACTTTAGTAAATGAACATCAAAACACGCCGGTATTTATTTTGTTGCGAGTACTGTCACTGCATCTCGCTAAGCGCCAACCCTTTGACTGCAGTGATGGCCGGCGTTTTTTTTTTTCCTTTTTAACTGAGTGAGGGGTATTATCAAGGCAAGACAGCAGAGGTTATATAGCGGAATGGTAAAGCATCATGTCTAGTGACGATGATCAGCCAGAATTAAGAGGGCGTCGCTCCTCTAGCCAACTCAAGTAACTGTCACACATGGGAACTGAACTCTCAACCTTTACAGAATTAAGAAGGCCCCGCTCCTCTAGCCAAAGCAAGTAACTGTCACGCATGGGAACTCTCTACCTTCACGCTACGAGTCCAGTACCTTGCCGCAGTCACTCATCCCCCGCACCCCCACACTGAACTCTGTCTGATATATAACATTCTTTAAAGTATTCTGGCATTTGCAATTCCACTTCAATAAACAAAAGACGACTTTCATAAACAAAGTAAAGGTACAAGCACTAAAAATAAAAAGTCTGCCCACTCCTTTTTACCGTGAATTTTTTTTTTCTTTTTTTTTTCGGAATTATGCTCTAAACTTGCGGCACAGTATTTTACGTTTCATGCCACTGCAGTTAGAGAGTTGGGGAGTTACGGGACAAGCTGAGGGGGATGTCTGTTGTCTGCAAAGGAGCACATGCCGAGGGAGGAAAACAAGAGACGCCTGCTGGTGGGGGTTTGGCCCAATGTCCCTCCTCAATGAATATCGAGCAACCACCGGCCACAGAATACTGATGAGAGGAGAGAGAGAGAGAGAGAGAGAGAGAGAGGAGAGAGAGAGAGAGAGAGAGAGAGAGAGAGTGAGAGAGAGAGAGAGAGAGAGAGAAACTAGCTTTACCAGTACACTCACAAAAACAAAATCAACACCAACAAAATTTAAAAAAAAAAAAAAAAAAAAATGTTTTAGGACAAAAAATACCAGAGAGAGAGAGAGAGAGAGAGAGAGAGAGAGAGAGGAGAGAGAGAGAGAGAGAGAGAGAGAGAGAGAGAGAGGAGAATGAGAATGTCAATGCGACACAAGAACCATTTTTCAGGGTACGTAAGACCTATAAAAAATAAATCTATCCCACACTATACCTTCCATTCTCCTCCCCGCGCCCTATATAGGGAATCGAGAAGGGCTGTTTGGTCTACTCTCGGTCGAAAGGCTCAATGGCGGCTCTAATGGCTGACACTCACGCGAGATAACAGTGAGATAACGACCGTCCTGGGCTGATTCACGGGGGTATACCTGAGGGGGCCGGCGACGAAGGCCACGCCAGGTAAATAGCTGCTGAAGAAGGTCAATTATGTTTAGGTGTTGATAATGAAGGTGTGTGTGGTGTTGGAGTAGGTCATGCACTATGTATGTTAGGTTAGGTTAGGTTAGTGTCACACCAGGTTAATAAGAACTGGAAAAAAAAGGAAAGGTAAGTTAAGGTGTGAAACTGAAGATGTGGAAAATAATGGGTTAAGTTATGTCAGGTTAGGTTAAGCCATACCAGGTAAATAATTAATGGAGAAAGACAATTTGGTCAAGGCGTGAAACTAGAGGCTTTGAAAATGTTATCATATATAATTTTAGCGTTAGGTTAGATTAAGTTAGATGACTTTGGTTGGCTGACTGACAGAATTCAAGCAGCATCAAGTAAACAGCTATTGAACGAAAAACTAACTTAGGTTAAGGTGTGAAATAAAAAGTGTTGAAAAGGTTTGTCTAGTCTATGTTCGCTCAGGTTAGGGTCAGTTGGTAAAGAGATCCAGCACAAGGTATATCAAGTAGGGGTGTGGAACTGAAGCTATGAGAATGTTGGATTAGTTTATGTTAATATAGGTCAGGTGTTACAAAGGATGACGAGAGATTTCAAATGGCTGCAAATCTTAAGTCCTTACGAAACTAGCTAGATTCACTAATAAACTCAACAATATCATAATAGAAAAAACTGAGAAGGGTATAACATATGGCTACTGTTATTCGTGGGGCAGAGTACATGTTTTTTTTTTGTATAGAGATAGATAGTGTTAAATTACGTGACACTGACTGACTGTTTGATTAACTGACTGAATGATTTATTTAACATGCCACAACAAGAGGGGCAAACGGCGCCAATATAAATAAAAAAAAAATGTAGGTACGAGTAAGAAAAAAAAAAAAACTAAAACTAAAACGTATGGAAAAAGTAAGGAATGTTAAAATGGACGAAAAATCAGTGTCGCATTCAGTGTTGGTGGTAAGACTTGTGTTATCTTTTTTTACGTGAGAAATCATTAGATGGATATGAAGATGCTGTTGTTGTTCATTAGCTTACTTGGCAGGTACACGTGTTCTCATTATCCGTGTGTGTGTGTGTGTGTGTGTGTGTGTGTGTGTGTGTGTGTGTGTGTGTGTGTGTGTGTGTGTGTGTGTGTGTGTGTGTGTGTGTGTGTGTGTGTGTGTATCTTCAAATCTCTTCCGTTTTCTCCCACTACTGTCTGTTTGTCTGTCTATTTATCTATCTACCTGTCTGTCTATCTCTATTACCCATTTCTCCTACAAGAACCAATTTATCCCTTCTTTCCTTATCATCTCTTTTATTAATCTACTTCTACATAATCTAGTCTTACCTGTAGCACTCTCTCTCTCTCGCTCTCTCTCTCTCTCTCTCTCTCTCTCTCTCTCTCTCTCTCTCTCTCTCTCACCTGTAATTAACCTCGAATGTCCCAGGCGGCAGTGCGGGCTTCACTTCACGCCATTAAGGGCCAATATACGGCCATACAAAGCACCTTAAAATGACCCTTAAGGATGGGAGGCCCAAGCACTGCCCCTCAACTCCTTTCATGGCCCACGCAACCCTAACGGCCCTCAGCACAAGGTAATTGCCTGCCCTGTCCTGATAACACGAAGTTTCCATTGTTGACTCGTGTGGCTTCAGTAGATGTTGTGGAAGATGGAAAGTACTGATGTGGTAAAGAAAATGTAAGGAAAGAAGGTTAAGGAAAATGAGAGGTAGAGTGAAGAATGCGAAG
Organism: Scylla paramamosain; assembly: GCF_035594125.1. Classification (NCBI taxonomy): domain Eukaryota; kingdom Metazoa; phylum Arthropoda; class Malacostraca; order Decapoda; family Portunidae; genus Scylla; species Scylla paramamosain. The sequence continues at coordinate 7,558,926 of NC_087173.1, forward strand.
AATACGAAGCAAAAGAGAGAAAAAAGGAGATACAGGAGTACGATGATGGTTATGGTGATAGACAGTGAGTACAGTAGAAAGGGTGCAGAGAAAATAAATAAGAGAAGAGGTAAGAGAAAAAAACATGCTGGAATATGTGTGGTGAATGATGTAGTGTGAAGGTGATGAAGGGGAAAATAAATAAAAAAATGAGGGGGGAAAGCGAGAGAGAGAGGGAAAGCGAGAGAGAGAGAGAGAGAGAGAGAGAGAGAGAGAGAGAGAGAGAGAGAGAGAGAGAGAGAGAGAGAGAGAGAGAGAGAGAGAGAAACTATCATATAAAAAAAAAAGTAGCGGTAGAAACAAATAAAATCTATCGTTGTTGCTTTTACTACTACTGCTACTATAACTACTACCACCACCACCACCACCACCACCACCATGTCTAAAAAGTGAACACAAAAGCTGCAGGGAATTGAAAAATTGAAAAAACCATATCCAATAACGAAAAGAAAAAAAAGTTTGAATTTTCGTATCCGATTAAGAGGAAAGAGGAGGAGGAGGAGAAAGGGGAGGAGGAGGAGTAGGGAGGAGGAGGAGGAGGACATGCTATTACAACCACCTGATGCAATAATGGCAACGGTATGTACTTTACCTTGTGCCATTTGGGTGTCGATCTAATGTCTCTCTCTCTCTCTCTCTCTCTCTCTCTCTCTCTCTCTCTCCTCTCTCTCTCTCTCTCCTCTCTCTCTCTCTCTCTCCTTACTGTGAACGTGTTTATGACGTGAATGTGTCGTTAATCTTTCTCAAATCATTTCAGCGACATTTTTTTTTTCTTTCTGTCACACACACACACACACACACACACACACACACACACACACACACACTAGGTCCTTCAAGGTTCAATTTAGCTAAGAGGAGGAGAAGGTGGAGGCGGGAGGAAGAGGAGGAAGATAAAGGGGAAGAGGATGAAGTAGAAGAGGATCAATGAAAACAAAAATAAAAGTGACAAATAAAACAATAAGTCGAAACAGAAGAGTAAAAATAACAACAAACACACACAAAGGAACATTAAGAACAATGAAAAAGTAAAAGGAAAACAAAAAAAAAGAAACTGAAATGAGAGAATAAAGAAGAGAAAACAATGAAAGGGAGAGACAAAGAAACACAGGAGCAATGGAGACGAGAAAAAAAATTAGAGTCATCAAGAAAAGTCAAGGAACAATAAGAAGATAAGAAGATAAATGTGGGAAATTGGAATGAAGATGCATAGAAGGAACAATGGAGGTGATAATGGTGGTAGTGGTGGTGGTGGTGGTGGTAATGGTAATAGAAATAGCAACAGTAGTAGTAGTAGCAGTAGTAGTAGTAGTAGTAGTAGTAGCAGTAGTTCTAGTTCTAGTAGTAGTAACTGCAAAAACAACAAATAAATAAACAAAACACAAAATTAGCCCTTCATATGCAAATGAGTTTCCATTAATTACCTGATTGACGCAAAAAAGGAGCAAAAATATGGCGACCTGAAATACATGTATGTAAGCGCACCAGGTTTTCCTCTTTTTAATCTCTCTCTCTCTATCTCTCTCTCTCTCTCTCTCTCCTTTCTCTTCTCTCTCTCTCTCTCTCTCTCTCTGTCTCTCTCTCTCTAAGCTCATTCAGCAAGCCCCAATCAATATGGTCTCAATTCATCCTTCCATTTCCTTACCACAGATTTTTCAGACCAACATTTCAGCTGAATCCTCATCCGAAGCCTTCTCAAGCGTTCCGAGCAACTCCGAAGCATTTTAAAGCCTTACGAACCCTTCCGAAGCACTCAGAGTTCTTTCGAGCAGCTCCGAACCCATGTGTAATATTAAGAAGCATTCCGAGCCCTTCCAAAGCATCCTGAAACCCTGTAGGGCGGTCTGAAGCCCTGACCGAAGCCTTATGAGAAGCTTCGGACCAGCTCCTAAACTCTCTCGTTAAACACAAACTCCTCTAAAACACTAGCGATTTACACGGATTTTCTCGGGGATTAACCTACACTCTCTTAATGAAAAAAAGACGAAACACAAAGAAAAAAGTATGGAGTCTCTCGCATAAACAGTAAATTTTGCCTAATCCTCGAAACTGCTGTAGGAGTCTGAAGAATTACGGAAGGGATTTGGTGCGGATAAATTCTGAATTATGACGACGTGGACGGTACTCGGTTTCTTTTGGTGGGTGAGGTGGATGTAATGGCACGAGATAGTGTTAGATTCCCAGTCAGTGCGAAGCTTTGACAGGCGGGGGGGGAGGAGACAAGCACGGCCCGCAATACTGAAGGCGGCCATTGGCTCTTTCATAAGTGGTTTGCTTTGAGGAAGATAGATGTTTCCCCAGCACGCCGCCGCCCCGGGAGTATTGACAGTCTTCCGGCAACCTGAATGGATCTGCCAGTGCTTATCTCGAAAACGTTTAAAAATATAGGGGAGTTCACTATATCTCAATGGGGCAATGGAGCGCACACTCCCTTGGTTGCCTCCTCACAAGCTCGTGCTAGCTAACTTAAGGTGTGCGAATTTGCTTATACTATATATATATATATATATATATATATATATATATATATATATAGATTATATATATATATATATATATATATAATATAATATATATATATAATATATATATATATATATTATTATTTTTTTTTTTAATATGCTGTGTTTACGTTCGCACACATGTAGCTACACGAGAACTCGCTTTGAAAAGGCATGCGTGTTTTTCGTGCTTCTGTTTTTACTATTACTGCTGATCTTCAATGCTGTTACTACTACTACTACTACAACTACTACTGCTACTACTAATACTACTACCACCACTACTACTACTACTACAACTACTACTGCTACTACTAATACTACTACTACCACTACTACTACCACTATTATTATTATTATTATTATTATTATTATTATATTATTATTATTATCATCATTATGATCCCCACCCTCATTACTGCTACTATTATTACCGATATTATTGTCATTACTACGGCCGTTATTACAGACAGAAAAGCAAACTAAATCACAAACAATTTCGGTCATACAAATAAATAATTTCTGGACATCGTGTGCTGATTAGAATATGGAAAAAAAAGTTAATAAATACACAAATGATATGCATGAATGTAAATACTTTTATTTTTCTATATGTATAAATATTGTGGGAGATAATATATAGCGTGTGTGGGTGTTTTGCATGTGTGTGTGTGCGTGTGTGTGTGTGTGTGTGTGTGTGTGTGTGTGTGTGTGTGTGTGTGTGTGTGTGTGTTGGTCTTTTTGCGGTAAACACATTACTAGTTCATTTCGCGGCTCGCCACGCACACACGCACGCACACACGCACGCACACACACACACACACACACACACACGTACATACACACATCAGGCAGATTAAGAGGCGTGGTGTCACTCCCTCACATGCTTCCGCCACATTAAAAAAAAAAAAAAAAATGTGGAACTTTCCCGAGTACCGGTCAGGTGTCACGAGAAGCACGGCAGGTGAAAAATGTGCTTATGCAATTACATACTTGGACGGTGAGCAAAAAACTGACCTAACCTAACGTAATTTAACGAAAGTAATGTATTTTAAACCTAAGTTAAGTAAACTGTTCTAATATAGACCTGATCTGATCTAACCCAAAGTAAACTGAACTAACCAAACTGACCTAACATAACGAAACTTAACGAAAGTAATGTAATTTAACATAAATTAACTGTCCTAATTTAATCTTACCCAACTCAAATAAACTAATCATTCTTAACCAAACCTTACCTAACCTAACTTGACCTAACCAAACCTAACTGTATGTAATTAGACTAACGTCACGTAACCTAACTAAAACTAAAGTAAAACTAAGCTTAACTAACCTAACTTAACCTCGGCCTAACTTAAGTGAAACAACTTAATCTAATCTAACTTTAACCTAACATAACAGAACTGGAAAAATATATATATACAATTACTCATATACTGACATCATTATTTATTATTATTATTATTACTATCATTATTATTATTTATTATCATCATTACTATAGTTTGGGGAGTATACATTACGTGCCCCAATACTTCGTGCGTGTTGTAAATGACAGACTAATGAGGGAGGGGGCTGCGGCGCCCATCCCAGGGGACTTTTTACTCTCACGGAGTAATGAATTAAAAGAAGGGAGTTTCAATTCTTTTACTTTTATATTTATTTTGTTTCATATCCCACCTCTCTCTCTCTCTCTCTCTCTCTCTCTCTCTCTCTCTCTCTCTCTCTCTCTGAGTATTCCACCCTTCCTTTTATTTTTTTCCCATTTATTTTTTCTACCTTCTTTCTCATTCTTTCTCCCCACTTTTTTTTCCGTTTCTTTCCTGCATGGATGTTACATATTTCTTTATTTCTTTTCTTTCGCTTTTTTTTTATTTCCAGTTACTCTCTCAAGTGAAATATTGATTTTGTGAGAAAAGGATATTCGTTGTTTATTTCTTCTTCTTATTCATATTTCTTACTCGTGTTATAAATAATATTTCATCGCCGTTGATAAATTTCACAACCATATTGTTAATGTTCTTTTTACGTCATATTAATTTAACAACAAGACTTCACATTTTTACAAAGTGCGCATAAACTTAAAACAGATTTCATGTTGAAGGGGATGAAAGTGTCAGAGAGAGAGAGAGAGAGAGAGAGAGAGAGAGAGAGAGAGAGAGAGAGAGAGAGAGAGAGAGAGAGAGAGAGAGAGAGAGAGAGAGAGAGAGCGTGCGTGCGTGCGTGCGTGCGTGCGTGCGTGCGTGTGTGAGTGTGTGTGTGCGTGTGTGACGTGTGTGGTGTGTTGTGTGTGTGTGTGTGTGTGTGTGTGTGTGTGTGTGTGTGTGTGTGTGTGTGTTATATAAGTACTCATAAGTTATTTAGGGGAAAAAATGTAAACGAGAGAGAGAGAGAGAGAGAGAGAGAGAGAGAGAGAGAGAGAGAGAGAGAGAGAGAGAGAGAGAGAGAGAGAGAGAGAGAGAGAGTCGTACTCAAAAAACAGAAAAAAAAAATTACCTACCACAACCACCACCACCATTAGCACCATTACCACCACCGCCATCACCATCCATCTCCTATACAAATATTATACAGGGACAGGTGAACGTACGGCCAGGTAACCACTCACATAGCGGCCCTAAGAATTTACGTCATCCAGTCAAGTAAATATCGTATCGACACATGGAATGGAACTTAATGTATGGGCACGAGAATTTCCTATTGAGCTCCGGCGAGGCAAAGAACTAAGCATGTGATGGGTGGAAGATATTGTCTGGCAGTGACTGTTATTTCGTATTGTCTGCAACGTTTTTTGTGCAAGATGCTATAGAGACACGTAATTCACCATGCACGATACTTACTGGTTATGTACGAATGAAAATAACAAAAGTGATATCAAATTCATTATAACAAAAGATATAGGCTCATCAATAAAACAAATAAAAAGGAAGTAAATAGTGAATTACATATGTAGCATGTCTGTCTTTATTTGTTTTGTGTGTGTGTGTGTGTGTGTGTGTTGTGTGTGAAGGAAAGTAACGAAGGGATACAAGACTAAAGAAAAAAGTATCGATGGGCAAGACTCAGAAAAAAAAAAATATGAAAAAGAAGAAAAAATAAAATAAACACGTTAATTTGCCGCTACCCAAAAAGGTAAGCAGGAAAGTTCAGTGTCTGTTTCCGTCACGCGTGGTTGGTTCTTCCCCGCGCCGTGGTCACGTTGATGGCACACGGAGTTAATTTATCCAGAGGCTCCTTTACTGATGACGAAACTGAGAGACCAAGAGTATGTGATGTGGAAAAGGAAGTGCGAAAATAAGATACACAAGACCACCATCAGATCGAAGGTATTTTTTCTATACTGTCATTAAGTTTGTCACGGTAATTTTGGTAACACTGCCACTGTCTGATGCTGTCACTCGCTGATTGGTCAACGCATTCACGTGTTGGTTTGAAATAACACTGCATTCTGCTAAAGCTCTTATTGAATTACAAACACAGAATTCTCTACATTGAAATACTGACATCTTCCAATTAAATAATGAATTTTCTATGAACAAAGTAAATCTGTCGCATATTTTAAAACCAGACGAGAATACGTATATTAATCAATGAGTGAGAGCATCAGTCAGTGGCAGTGTTTTCATGTCCGCGTGTCAACACATGGCAAAATTGCTGTGACAGACTTAGAGAAAAAAAAGTGAATAAATCCATGTATGTATAAGAAACGACTCTGGTAAATATAGCTATTCTATTACTACTACTACTACTACTACTAATAATAATAATAATAATAATAAATAGCACTGTCCATCACCAATTAAACAGACAAGTTTAACAAATTGGTGTTTTTATCAATAGCGAGACTGAAAGCTGTCTGTGTAGCACACTAAAAGGAAGTCATGGCTACACGCTGAAATAAAGAGATAAATAAATAGATAAATAAATAAAGTCAGACAGGTTCACGAGTTGACCATTAGAGACATGAAAATCATTTATCAGGACTGAAGGTATTTTCATTAATGGCGAAATAGGTGTGTGTGTGTGTATGTGTGTGTGTGTGTGTGTGTGTGTGTGTGTGTGTGTGTGTGTGTGTGTGTGTGTGTGTGTGTGTGTAATAATAATAATAATAATAATAATAATAATAATAATAAACTGTTTATTATCAAGGCAGTTTAGAAATTGAAAATGTACAGAGGGGGTGGGGAAATACTTAACACTAATCCTAAAGCTAAGTCTAATCTAGAAACGAATTACTATTTATTGATAGCTCGCACCATGGTGAGAATCGCGCTGAGTCTGTACCGGGCCGTGCGCGGCGCCTTTAGGGGTGGTGTGTGTGTGTGTGTGTGTGTGTGTGTGTGTGTGTGTGTGTGTGCGCGCGCGCAACAAGTGAAGAAAACGTTATAAGATGCAGTGTCTAATGAGGTGATGATGAGGTATGGAATAGAGGATGCGATGGGTGTGGAAAGGGGGTAAACACTGAGGTGGTGTGGGCGCGTCAGGAGGAAGGATGGCATGGTCACACGCCAGACGCACAGACACATCTTCGCGCCCCTCAACACGAGAGAGAAGCCAACGGGAGAACAGAAGACGTGGAGGCAGTGTGTGGACATGGGAAGGATGAACATCAAAGAAGATTGTCTATGACTGAAGAAAGTGGGAGGGACCCGTAAAAAAAAATAAATAAAAGAAGATAAGGACGTTACACGAATAATGATGAATGATTATGACGAAAACAAAAAAATAAATAAAATAAAAAAAAAAAACTGCTACAAATATAAACGTAAGCAAAACTCCGTCCTCTAGTCAGCATCCTTCAACATCACACACACACACACACGCACACACACAAAATAAAAAAAATAAATAAAAAACTTCCTATTTCATCATATCTGTTCACCTTACTACGAACTGTGTAATGTAAACTAACAAAGCTACGACAGAAAAATTGATACAGAACACACTTGCTATGAATTCACACGGTAACAAACTGATCTATTTGACTTAACTGAAGAAAGTGAAATAAGTAAATACGAATATTGAGAGAGAGAGAGAGAGAGAGAGAGAGAGAGAGATGAGAGAGAGAGAGACGAGAGAGAGAGAGAGAGAGAGAGAGAGAGAGATGCAAACAATTACTTGCGCCTAAAAATGGTGCTTATATGCTGCCGTGTACTTCTGACATGCACATACTCCTGTCATGTGTAAACCCACTGCTAATATACACACATGAACCTTCGAACACACACACACACACACATACACACACAAACACACACACACACACACACAAACACACACACACTTTGATTACTTATGTGCAGCCTTATCTGTTTGTCATTGAGTATTATCACCTTATATCTACTGTGAACATTCTCTCTCTCTCTCTCTCTCTCTCTCTCTCTCTCTCTCTCTCTCTCTCTCTCTCTCTCTCTCTCTCGTTATAGTACCATTCTTAATTAGAGATACGCCAAATATCGACACATGCATGCATAATAAATACTCATTAACAATATTGTTTTATACATATAAATTGCAGGCATGCGTACTCACATGCTTCCCGGGCACACACACACACACACACACACACATACACACAGGCAGCACGGGTAAAAAGTCATACATATTCAAATACATTCGCCTTGTACACGCGAGGGGCACACAGTTTTCAATCCCAGCACTTAAATCTAACAGCAACGATCCCCTTTCACACACACACACACACACGTACACTCACCTGGACAAACGGGCTGAACACTGTGTTTGATTAACGCAATAAACAGGCAAAGCAGGTACTCTTGTTTTGATTGCAGGAACGAGGTACCTTTGCACCTCTTCGCCCGCTCACACCTCATCTTCTTCGCGCCCCTCAACGCGTCCTCTGCCTAGTGTCCGCGAGGCAAAGCACACCCGCTTTGACGGCCTGTAGGGGACTCCATCGCCACCCAGAGTTCACCCATTGATTTGAACATGACATACGATGAGCGCTGTGTAGTTAATGTTCGTGTTCGTCAGTGTAAAGACTAGATGTTCTGAGATCGTGTTAGCGGCGTTGCTTGCGTGTTCTCGCTCAGCATCCCGCGTCGAGACTTAACACATTATCTCCTCGACCTGGCGGTGTTCTCACATGAATGACTAGCTTTTCTAAGTGTTCTCAGGGACATAGCGTATGGGCGAGGCTTCAGGTACTGTGTGGTAGCGTCAAAAGGGCTCCATGGCCCTTCACTTTGTCCCCCACGGGGAAGCAGCGCACGGTGGCGACGGAGACAATGGCGATGGCGGCGAAGTTTACAGAAGTGAATCAGAACTTTTTAACGAGACGCGAAGTGGCGGTGACATGAACCAACGCCACTTTTATGTGAGCAGGGGGTCCTCGTGCACTCCTTTCCCGCACTGTCACCCATCTTTCCGCCGCTTTCGTTGTGTTTTCTCGTGCGAAGTTCCTCACTGGAGACTTTCAGACGCGGGAATGACAGCCGGGGAAGACACAAAGAGAGGTGAGGATGCAGTGAGGAACAGAAGGTTGTGAATACGGAGAAGGGTCGTAAGGGGGACTCAGACCACCGCCAGGAGTAAGCGGGAGACACAGGGACGCGGCCGGGTAGCTCTGGACACCTCGACGGCCGCTTGTATACTAGTGAACTGGGCCAGCCGTGAGCGTCTCCTCCCTCCCTCTCTCCCGCCGCCCCAACCCGTCCTCCTCCTCTCCCTGCCGCTCCCTCGCCAGCCCTGCCTCCCCCTCCCGCTAGCCTGCCTTGCCTGCCTGCCTGCCCTCGCTGCCCCGCCCCTCTTTCCTCCTCTATCGTAATCGTCTTTCCTATTCTCTCTCTCTCTCTCTCTCTCTCTCTCTCTCTCTCTCTCTCTCTCTCTCTCTCTCTAATATTCTAATAGTATCCTGCTCTCTCGCCGCCATGACCTCACGCAAACGCGCAAATATCTGGACTGTTACTGCTGCTATAACGACTACTTCTACTACTACTACTATTACGACAACTCTATCCACCTGTGTATCTACCTACCTACTTATCTATCTAGCTATCTATATATCATGCTGAGACTTAGCTTAAAAGAAGGCAGCCTAGACAGGATCCCATGCCCTTTTTCAGTACAACAAAAAGAACACAGCAAGGAGTTTCCAGTGTCTTGGCTCCACCCTTCCAGTGCCTTCCACTACTTACAGGGAACACACACAGTTCTCTCCATACCTGCTGCGGGGTGTGCGGCCAGGCCCTCCACTCCCTCAAAAATGTGTAATAATGTCATTATCGTTATTTTTATTACTACTTCTGTTATCATTATTACCAGCATTATCAATATTCCTATTATTACTAATTTTACTATTACTACTACTATTACTACTACTACTACTACTACTACTGCTGCTACTAATATCACTTCTACTACTCCTACTACTACTACTGCTGCTGCTGCTACTTTTGCTGCTGCTGCTGCTGCTGCTGCTGCAGCTATCACTGCTGCTACTCCTCCTCCTCCTCCTCCTCCTCCTCCTCCTCCTACTACTACTACTACTACTACTACTATTATTATTATTATTATTATTATTATTATTATTATTATTATTATTATTATTACCACCATTTATATTATCATACTGCACTTCCTGAATTTACACACACAGACACACATACAGGCAGGGTACACTCCCATTACAACCCACGTTACAGTTGCATCACACTAAAAGCAATGCAAAAAAATAAATTCGTGAAGAAATATATAACGAGATGTATTGTGCTCGACACTCCTCATTCCCCCCACCTCCCAGCACACACGCCTCCCTCCCCTCCAACACACCCCTTACTCCATACCCCTGACCCCATCATCACCCCTTCAGCACACACCTCCTCCCGCTCCCTCCAGCACATTCTCCCGTCCAGCACACCCCCTCACCCCACATCAGCCCGCCCCCCGCAGTGGTGCCAGATCTCAGTGGTGGTGCCGCCCCTGGCCACGCCGCGCAGTGTTGCCGGTAATCGGAGTGCTAATTCACGCTACGGAATATTCAAAAGGCATAACATAGCAGCGCCCCCCCCCCCTACACCCTACACCTTGCTCTACACTCTATTCTACACCCTGTACACTGTGTTCCTGTGCTCCTCTAGTGCCAGGCCCTCCTAGTGCCAATTCTGTGTCTTGCGGTGGTGCCAATTCCCCTCTATCTCACGAGCAGTGTTACGAAGACAAGTGTGCGTCCCCTCTCTCATTAGTGAAGGGGAAAATGAGCGTCACTGTCTCGCACTGTTGCCAACTAGCTAGAAGTTTGGTGGGTGGGTGGGTCTCTCTCTATCTCTCTCTCTCTCTCTCTCTGTGTGTGTGTGTGTGTGTGTCAGTCCACACACACACAGCTGTAATTGACTTAATACATATGCTTTGGTCTCTCTCTCTCTCTCTCTCTCTCTCTCTCTCTCTCTCTCTCTCTCTCTCTCTCTCTCTCTCTCTCTCTCTCTCTCTCTCTCTCTCCTCAATTTCCTTGTCATATCCGTTTTCCAGGCCTTTAGCTCTCTTACAGCCCTCCTCCTCCCCCTCCTCCTCCTCCTCCTCCTCCTCCTCTTAAGGCACCTCCTCTCCTTGTCTGGAATCAGTACCAAGCCCAATCTCCCATTCAGTAATTCTTTACATACACTGCGTTTGCGTATTCTTTTTCTCTTTTTGTTTTCCTTCCACGTTTTTGCCAGGGAGTAATTCTCATTTACAATCATTATGTTTATGTTTTTCTCCTTTATTTATTTTTTCTTCCCATACTGTTAAGGTTGCTTTTTTAAACTTTTTTTTTGTGGGGGGCTTTGCTTTTACGTCATTTGAGCCGCATCATCATTTTGGGAGAAGACTGTTTCTTTTTTTTTTTCTTGTCTTTCTTTCTTATTTCGCTTTGTTGTGTTTTCTTTTTTCTCGCCTGTTTTTCTGGCAGCTCTTATTTAGTACGTATTTTTCTCATGGTCATAGATGTACAGTCGACACCTACGAGTCTCTGTCCACAGGTTCCTTGTGATCGCTCAATACTCAGAGGAAATTCAAGTGGCCATCTATTTATTGTGTGTGTGTGTGTGTGTGTGTGTGTGTGTGGCTGCGGTCGTTAAAACTTATCCTCCTTCTCTTGACACTCGAAACTCCTTTTCGAAACTTTCCCTGCTCGCCTCCTCCATCATTCCTCGCAGGGAAGACTCAGCGGGAGAACAGTTATTGCTGTAAACTGAGGAAAATTTGAACTGTTCTGTAGCGCAACTCTTCCGGCTTTCGTCTCGCGAGGACGGAGGCAATTACTGCAGTCCGCGCCACGTGTTTGGAAATGCTCTGTGCTTTAATAAGGATAATTTTCAGAGGACAATTTGATTCATTAGGTGCTCATGATTTTTTCCCCTCAGTGATTAAGGATTATGAAGATGTCCTTGAAAATACCAGTGACTCTCAGCCAGTTCTTTTGTTATTGTAGTCTTGTAAGATGAAGAGCCACTGTCCATTTGCTCCCACACATTATAACAACTGAACTTAAAATTAAAACAATTGAATTTAAAGTTAAAATGAACGAGTTTCAGTCAAAACACACGGATTTCCACTTAAAACAATTATATTTTAAATTGAAATAACTAAAATTTAAATAAAATCAATGGATGCCAATGTTTAAATGTACTATGAATTGTTACGAAGCTTTGACATTCAAAGATACTCTGACTCCTTTAATATTTTATCTTAATTAAAGCTCTTATAATTCATCTGCTCTTATAAGATTAGATAATATTTTGTTCGGTATGTTTTTAAATTTCAATGAATCTTATCGTAATGACTCATCCGCACAATGGATGCAATTCGTGTTGAAATACTGTACAGCGCGGCATTTTGCTTCATACTGTCTGCAGTCTTCTGGCGGAATAAATTGTGCATTATTATTACTGTTGCTTCTACTACTACTACTACTACTACTACTACTACTACTACTACTACTACTACTACTGTTCTTTTTTGTTATGCATATGTTTCTTCTTTTCTTTTTCTTCTTCTTTTTGATACTATTATTATTATTATTATTATTATCATTACTATTATCATCATCATCATCATCATCATTACAGGTGTTGAAAATCTTTTGAATTATTATACCAAATAAACATCACTGAATACTTTCATGTAAAAAAAAAAAAAAAAAAAAAAACTAGTATGGGATGAGAATGTCGCTGTGTGGGTGTGGCGCCATTTCTCTCTTAATTGCGGTTTGATAACAACTCTGCGTGTATGTTGAATGTTGTGACGCGTTCCAAACATTTGCAGACAGGTTCACACACGAGTTCTGCTCACGTATTCACGAACCATTTCACTGAGGCGGTGTGTGGTGGTGTGTGGTGTCCGCTGGTGGTTGGGGAAACTTTACTGAATTCGTGTAATGTTTGTCGTTTTGATTTGAAATTGCAGAAAAAAGTTATTTTTGTTTTTTGTCTTTCATATCTAACTGTCATGATTAACTGCGTGACTTACTGAAAAAAAAAGAAAAGAAAAGAGCATAAGAACACAAGAGCTTACGAAAATAAGATAAGTGATTTACTGTAAAAAGAACGGAAACAGGAAAATAAGGAAAATAGAAAAGAAAAGTGCAAAAGAACACAACCTACCAAAATAAGGTAAGGGTTATACTGAAAAAAACATAAAAAAAAACATAAGTAAAAAGAAAAGAAATAAGAAAACAAGAACTTACAAAAAAGTAGGTGTTATACTAAAAAAAAAGAATATATATATATATATATATATATATATATATATATATATATATATATATATATATATATATATATATATATATATATATATATATATATATATATATATATATATATATATATATATATATATATATATATATATATATATATATAGAAGAACATAAAGAACTAAGAAAACAGCAAAAGGCCGAGTGACCTCCACAAGACAGCTCTTGAATACCTAACATTTTTCATCTGCCTCCCCCATCAATCAATAATCAGCCTTTTTTTTTGGGGGGGGGGACAACCTGATATCTACACAAACCACGCTCTTGTTAATCCTTTCACTGCTATTTCCCACTTTCTTCCTCAGTCATTAACCACTCTGGGACATTTTTTTCTTGTTCTACAACCACCTCCAAACATTATATGAACTAAATATTGCAAAATCTATTCTTTTTATTCTTTTTTTCTTGCATGTGCTTAAAAAAAGACTTCACGCATTGTTCTTAGTGCTGTGAACTCTTGTTTATTGGAATGAAAGGGTTAATTAAACTTGCTCCACTCATTCACAACCTTATTTGTGTACTTATTTTTGTCTATTCCTTTTTCCAATATTTTGATCTATTTTACAAAAATTTTACGCAACACCAGAGTCCCAAACACCACGTGGCAAAAGAAATAGAGAGAAAAAAAGTTCTATTTCTATCTCCATTTATAAAAAAAAAACGAAATCCTCTGAATCCCATTAAATATTCGGTTTTATGTAAGATTAAACTGGACGTGAATCAGACAAGGAATACTAAATATATATATATATATATATATATATATATATATATATATATATATATATATATATATATATATATATATATATATATATATATATATATATATATATATATATATGTATATATATAAAAGACTATAAAAATGGCAGTTATCAGGTCAGGCCTTACATATTAACGGAGCCAAAAGAAAAAAAAAAAGTTCTCTGGTAAAATATATCCCTTTAAAGATGATGAAAGACTGTTATCCGTCCACCACGATGTTAATAAATGTTAATCTATAAAGACCTTCATATCCTTCACAGCGGCTAAGGTGACTCCTCCTCCTCCTCCTCCTCCTCCTCCTCCTCCTCCTCCTCCTCCTCCTCCTCCTCCTCCTCCTCCTCTTCCTCTTCCTCCTCCTCCTCCACCTTCACCTTGCTGTCCTTTTGCCTTTAGCTCATAGAATCCATAGTGGCAGCCTCGTTAGACCAAATAGGGCTCTTGATGTTTGTTTTACCTTTGTATTCTTTTGTATTCCTTTACATTCCTCTTCCTCCCCTCCCTCCTCCTGGTTCTCCTCTTTCTCACCAGTTTCTTTGATTCCATAGCGGTGCACAAGGTCACCATGATCCTCTCCATTTATTTCCATCGGCAAACTATTCTATCCAGTCTCTATCTCGTCTCTCCATCTAATTCTCTGGCTGCCGTGTCTTCTTTTGCCATTTCTCTATTCTGATTGTCCACCTGTTACACGTTCACAGAGAGTTTCCTAAAGAAGTGCTGGATTAAAAGAGGTCAGTAAAGGCGAGGGGTGATAATGGAAGAATATATGATAAGGAATGTAAAGTTTAACGTAAATCATCAAAGTATTCAAAAGTAGACGGGGAAGGGAAAAAAGATCGTTGAGAAGACTAATAATGAGTCAGTGATAATGAATGCAAGGGTTAAAGGGAGTGATCAGGGTATTCAAGAGTAAATTGGAAGTGAGAAAGGGGACAGTCAAGAAGGGGAATAATAATGAAAGAGAGCCGATGATAAATGTAAGGACAAAGTACGTCATCAAAGCACTGAAAGCAGACTGAAGGTGAGAAAGGAAACAATTCAACAAAGATGTGAATAGAGGAAACGTATGAAAAGCAATCCTGAAGTGATCATGGAGTGCACCTGACGTGGAAGAAAGCAACAAAAGAACCAAGATAAAAAAAAAAAAAAATAATAATAATAATAATAATATAAAAATCATACAAAGCAGAAGAAATCGAAAGAGGAAAAAAATAATTCAATACATGACGCGTCCAGATATATTTTCCTAATTTTACGGGATATTTTTTCAACAAAGCCAGTGCAACGAAGGTTAATGACTACAAGCAACCTCTTATGTCCAGCTCCACTCAGGCCAAAGGTAGCAGGTAATCACAGGTAATGAAGGAGCCAGCTTATAATCCAGGTGAGAAGGAAAGAGAAGAGAGTGGGAAAGGAACGGCGGGAGGAAAAAAAAAAAAAAAAGGGATGCAGAGAAACAGAGGGCAATGAAAAAAGAAAAGGCAATGTGAGGGAAAGAGGGTGGGTGAGGGGAGACTGAAGTACAGGCAATGTAAGGGGATGGGGGTAAAGGTCGAGGGGTAAGAGATACAAGAGAAAATGGTATAAAACTAATTAAACTTTTTCCATCACAAAAGTTATTGAAGGAAACCGTCGTTCCCTGTTCGGTATTTTTGAAGGATGAACTTCAGGCCTCATACAGGGAAGGAGGAGGAGGAAGTTGGTGTGGCAAAGGAGGGTCCAGAGATGACGCAGTGAAGGAGGGGATGGGATGGTGTGGAGAAGGAAGGGCAGAGATGGGATAACGAAGGAGAGGCAGAGATGGTGTGGCAAGAGCAAGAACGAGAGAGAGAGAGAGAGAGAGAGAGAGAGAGAGAGAGAGAGAGAGAGAGAGAGAGAGAGAGAGAGAGAGAGAGAGAGAGACAATGGCGTGGTGAAGGAAATAGAGAAATAACGTGAGAGATGGGCAAAGAGAATGTAAGAAAAAGAGAAGTGAGGAAGAAGAGGGAGAAGGGCAAAAAAAAAAAGTACGAGAAGAAATTAGTAAAGGAAAGATGGGAATAAGAAAAGTGAAGAAGAATGAAAGATGGATAAAGAGAGTAGGCTAGAAGGAATTAAGAGAGCAAAGAAAATGTGGGATACGTAGGAGAAATATAGAAAATAGGAAGAGATTGACAAAGAGAAGATATGAATATGAAAAGAAAGAAGTGAATGAGAATGAAAATAATATATATATATATATATATATATATATATATATATATATATATATATATATATATATATATATATATATATATATATATATATATATATATATATATATATATATATATATATAAGTAAAGCTACACTAAAAATTAGAGGAAGGGGAAACTAGAAAGACTGTAAACGAAAATAATGAAGAATGAGGAAAGAAGAAAAGATACAAAGAAAGAGAAGCTTAAAGAAACACATAAGGAATAGGGTAAGAAAAAGGGAGAGAGAAAAAAAAAGAACGTAATGGAAGAGTAAAAAAAA
>NC_087173.1:7582985-7602985 GCF_035594125.1 Scylla paramamosain
TCCTTTGTCTCAATTACTTTCCCTTCTCTATTTTCTATCTCTCTGTCTTCTATCCCAATTTTTCCTACATCAATATAATCTCTCATTTTTCTACTGTTCCCTCCCTTTCCTTCATCTTTTTCTTTCCGTATTTTCTCTCCCTTTTGTCAATTTCCTTACGTGTCTTTCCTAACGCAACCAGTACTCGCTTGCTCACCTTCCTTGCTCGTTTATCACCGCCCCTTTCTGCTCCTCCTTCGCTCTTTCTTTCCGCTTGTCTAGCTTCCTCTCAGGTCGTCACCCTCTCCTCACAGTGAAACAGATTGTAATTTGTGGCCAGTTGACCCTCTCATCCCCCATCCCTTTTTCCCTTTTCGTGTCTCTTCTCTCCCTCTCTCTCTCTAGTCTTCTTATCCTAGTTTTGGTCTTTTTTTTCTTCCCTCCTTTTCCTTCTCCTTTTACTCGTATTTCTTAACAATTATATTTACTGTAATGTTTCTTTCCCTATCCTCAGTTTCTTTCTCTCTTCCTCTCTTCCTTCTCATTTTCTTCTTCTTTTCTTCTCCTCTCACCCTCGTCTTGCTTTCCTCCTCCTCCTGCTCCTCCCTCTTCAATTTTTTTTCTAGCTATTTACTTTTCTTCGTTTTCTTTCTCCCCTTTGCTATTTCTCCTTGTAATTATTTAAATATTCTCTGCGTTTTTCCTCGTTTTTTTTTTCTTTCTTACTTTTTTTCTATTACTCTTTTTTTTTTCTTTTTCCTACTTTCACTTGTGGCCATTGACCTTCTATCCCTTCTTCATATTTCCTTCATGTTTTCCTCTTCTCACCCTCGTTATCGTATTCCTTCTTCTCTAATTTATCTAAATATTTAGTTCAATTTTTTCATTTTTTTTTTCTTTTTTTGCTTGTCGCCATCCTCCTTATACTTATATATTTACTACATTTTCTTTCAGATTTTCCTTATTCGATTTCATTGCTCCTTCTCCTTTTCTTCCTCTTCCTCCTCCTCCTTCTGCTTTTATTCTTCCCTTTCTCCCTTCTCTTTCCTTTTTTTCGTCTTCGTTTTTTTTTTTTCCTAATTTTTCTTCCACCCACATATTTTTTTCTTTACCGTTATTTTCTTTCAAACATTTCTTCTTGTTCTTGTTCTTTTTGTTCTTGTTCCTGTTCTTTTTTTTTCCTCTCCTCTTCCTCCTTCTCCTGCTGCTCTTCTTGTTCCTCTCCTTCCTGGTCTACCTTTCCTTCTCTTCGATCTGGTCTTCCCCCTTCACCTCTCCCTCCTCCTCCTCCTCCTCCTCCTCCTCCTCCTCCTCCTCCTTTGAACCTTCTGCTGTACCGTCCTGTCTCTCTATCTTGTATTTAGTTAGCAGTAGTTGCCAAACAGCCTTGCAAGGACCTAAAGATCTGTTGCTGCTTGGCTTTCCTTTGTATTCCTTTGTATTTGCATTCCTCATTCACTTCTTCCTCCTGCTCCTCCTGTTCCTCATCCTCCTCCCCCTCCTGCTCCTCCTCCTCCTCCTCCTCCTCCTCCTCCTTTCATGTGCGGATGAATATTCATTGCGAGGAGATGAGGTCCTCCAGTGGCGAGCTGAGAGATTCGAAAGAAGAAGTTCCAAAGGCGATGCTCAGAGTGTGGCTAGATTCTTTAATACCATTCATTCACTCTCTCTCTCTCTCTCTCTCTCTCTCTCTCTCTCTCTCTCTCTCTCTCTCTCTCTCTCTCTCTCTCTCTCTCCACTCCCCTGCGTCCATGAATATTTCAGTGGCAAGTTAACAAAATAAAGTTGCGTGAGGAGAGGCTGCAAAAGAATTAGTGAATGTGTTAATAGATAAATAGGTGGAGGAAATAATTTACGTTGTTCTTGTAGGGAAATACACGAGGAAGAATTAGTGACTGTGTTAATTAATGACCAGGGAGATACATATATACATGGACACTGGGGTTTATGAACAGATGAAGGAGTAAATTAGTAAGTAAAAGTAAAGCGAAATAACGAAATGAGTAAAAAAAAATAATGAATAGTTTGGTAAGTAAATAGACAGTTAAATACATACATATAGATGGAAATTAAAAGGGGTGAATAAATAAGTGAATAAACGAGTAGTTGAAAGGATGAGTAAGTGAATAGATGAATACATAAATGAATAAAAAATGACACCAGAACAGTGAAGGAAAAAGAATATATGAAATACTTTGATGGATGAGATGCTTATTTGAATATTTATCTATTTATTATTTTTTTTATTTTATTTTTTTTACGGAATACATCATCAATTATATTTTCAACACGACCCGCGCTCTCTCTCTCTCTCTCTCTCTCTCTCTCTCTCTCTCTCTCTTCCCTGTGACGTAATGGCCGCCACTTTGAACCTACAACTTGTAATTATCGCTGGAGGAGGAGGAGGAGGAGGAGGAGGAGAAGCAGAAGGAAACATACGCACAAACACACGCTCCGCTTCACAAAACGCACAGAAGGACGAGACACGCAGTAGGCGGAGGCACTGAGGTGTAAGGGGAGGGATGCCTTGTACCTGAGGTCTTACTGGTGATGTTATTCTGTAGAGGTACCCAATCGAGTTATCCTAAAGTGCTATGATGGTGTTATTCTTATAGTGCTACCCTACGTGTTGTCTAAGTGCTATCCTATAACGTTATCCTGCTGTTGTTATGTTTGTTGTTATCCTTTAGTTGATGTTATCCTAAGTTGTTATCCTACAGTGTTATGGTATGGCATGCTGAAGTTATCCTATGGTGTTATAATACAGCATCATCCTACAGTGTTATCCTAATATGCTATCCTATCATGCGTGTTATCCTTGTGTCATCCTGCGTGTTATCAGTGTTGTCTTGGTGTTCCCAGTATGGTTACCTTCCAGTGTCACCTTATTCTCCGTCTTGGCCTATAGTATAAGCCTACACGTGTTATTCGAGCTAAGACACGTAAAAATGTATATATGTTTTTTTTTCCTACGATGTTCTTCTCTTTCTCCAACCACCTGTGAAGAAAATATTTGTTAGATGGAGACGCTCAGCTTTGTATTTCCTTTTTGTTTTTTTGTTTTTTTTTATTTATTTATTTTGCTGTGTTTTGTTTCATTTGGGTTGGATGGTTTTCTTTGTTGTTGTTGTTGTTGCTGTTGTTGTTGTTGTTGTTGTTGTTCGTGTTTTGAGTTTAATAGGTGGTGGTGGTGGTGCAGCTGGTGGTTTCGAAATGAAGAAGAAGAAGAAGAAGAAGAAGAAGAAGAAGAAGATGAAGAAGGAGGAGGAGGAGGAGGAGGAGGAGGAGAAGGAGGAGGAGGAGGAAGAGGAGGAGAAGGAGGAGGAGGAGAAAAGAAGAAGAAAAAAAAAGAAGAACAAGAACAAGAAGAAGAAAATAATAATAATGAAGATGATGATAATTGTACAGAACACACACACAAAAAAAATAAAAAAATAAAAACACAACCACCACCAGAACAACCACCACCACCACCACCACCACAACACCACCACCAACAATAACAACAACAACACCTTGCCCCTCTCTTAATGCCATTACTTTCGTCTCCTTTCCTGACGCAGCCAATAACCAGGGAACAGACACACCAACAAGCCAACTAAACATCCAATATCCCAGCACCTCCAGGGATACACACACACACACACACACACACACACACACACACACCTTCACCTCAGTCATCCATTATCAAAGTTTTCCTATTATTTGATACTTTTTTTTTATTCTTTCTGTTTTTCTTATATTTTTTTTTCTTCCGATACTGTTTTCTTTTTATTATTAGAAATCTTGTTCGTGTTTGTGTCTTGTTATTGTTGTTGTTGCTGTTATTGTTGTTGTTGTTGTTGTTGCTGCTGTTGTTGTTCTCTTCCTCCTCCTCCTTTTCCTCTTTTTACTTCTTTCTTTCGATTCTTCTTGCTATACTATTTCATCTTCTTTTCCTCTCCGCTCTCATTTTCTTTCCTTCTTTTCTCTTGTCCAAGACTACTACTACTACTACTACTATTACTACTACTACTACTACTACTACTACTACTACTTCTAAGACAACCAGCACTACAACCATCAATACAACAACAACAACAACAACAACTACTACTACTACTACTACTACTACTACTACCACCACCACCACCACCACCACCACCACCACCACTACAACTACAACTGCTACTACCACCACCACCACCACCACCACTACTACTACAGAGACAACCACCACTACCACCACCACCACCTCCACCAAAACTCACAAGCTTAACCCACAGCCCTTCCAGCTCCACGTAATTCCCTTCCACCCATCTCCTCCCTACCTTCCTCCATCACCCACACCTCCACTCTACATCCACAATCCACTTAATTAGACCCTCGCGGCGGCAATCACTTAACGTTTCAGTCCACATTACGATTTCGGTCGAACCTCCCGTCCTTTTATGTATGAAATTATCCCTTATCAACGAAGTCACTTAGCACTGTCTGTAGCCAAATCCGATAATGACTTGACTGTTACTCGGCCATCGCTGTACTAATTGTGAGAGAGAGAGAGAGAGAGAGAGAGAGAGAGAGAGAGAGAGAGAGAGAGAGAGAGAGAGAGAGAGAGGAGTGGGAAAGAGAGGAATACTTGGAGAGTGAGTGGGGGAAGCAAATATAGGAAGGAACTTGAGCGAGTGAGTGAGTGAGTGAGTGAGTGAAGTAAGACGAGTGAGAGAGTGAAATAAGGGAGGCAAATACGTAAATGAATGAATGAAGAAAATGAGAGAAAAAGTATGGAAAGGAGCAGGAGAAAGAGTGAAGGGAGTGAGAGGAGAGAGAGTAAGAGGAGTAATGGTCGTCTAGAGTGAGAGAGAGATGACATTATGACCTTTAATGGCTATGGCCTCTCTCTCTCTCTCTCTCTCTCTCTCTCTCTCTCTCTCTCTCTCTCTCTCTCTCTCTCTCTCTCTCCTCCCTAATGAAGTGAAAAGGAAATGAAAAATGAAACTGCAGGAAAAGTTCAAAGACGGAGACTGTGTGTGTGTGTGTGTGTGTGTGTGTGTGTGTGTGTGTGTGTGTGTGTGTGTGTGTGTGTGTGTGTGTGTGTGTGTAAGCTTTAGAAATACTTTTTCTCAAACTATTTATGGAAAAACGAGGAAGAGGAAGCTAGACAAGTACAGAGAGAGAGAGAGAGAGAGAGAGAGAGAGAGAGAGAGAGAGAGAGAGAGAGAGAGAGAGAGAGAGAGAGAGAGAGAGAGAGAGAGAGAATACCGTGTCATTAAACTTCACATGCAATATTAATGAGGAACTTTCATTAAATACATCCCACTTGTGTGTGTGTGTGTGTGTGTGTGTGTGTGTGTGTGTGTGTGTGTGTGTGTGTGTGTGTGTGTGTGTGTGTGTGTGTGTGTGTGTGTGTGTGTGTGTATACTCTACCCCACCAGTATAAGTGTATTTAATCCTAAGGTCATCTGTTACTTCATTCTCTATTTCCATCTACTTTTCTATACTTTTCTGGGTGTACAGTGCGTGGTGATGGTGTAAGTGTAGGCCGTACGTGAGGTGGTGCTGGGTGTTGGGGGTGTAGTGTAATAACCCGCCTCCCCTCCCCCCCTCGAGTGTACTGGCCAGTGTAGAGGAAGTGGGTGTATAAGGGTATCAGTGGCTATCATGTTTCAGTCCTGTGTGTGTGTGTCTGTGTGTGTGTGTCTGTGTGTGTCTGTGTGTGTGTGAGGAGGGAGTGCGAGGGGAAAAACACGGGTAAAAAGGAAGAAGAGGGGAGATAGAGAGAGAGAGAGAGAAAAAAAAGAATGAAAGAATGGAGTAACGAAAGGGTCAACATGAAATAAAACACCAGAGAGAGAGAGAGAGAGAGAGAGAGAGAGAGAGAGAGAGAGGGGCGGTGCACTCTATCAGTAACTAATACGAAGCACACTGCCAGTTAGATTAGTGTTACTATGACAACCACCACCACCACCGCTGCCACCACCACCACCACCACCACCACCACCACTACCACCATCACTGCCCTTGCCAACCACACCACTCACCCTCACACCAGCCATCTATTCTCCCGCAAAAATAACACTCACAGCAACACCCAACCTCGTCCATTCTCAACACCGACTGCCGCACAGTTCTACACACCCACATGATCTAACCAAACGAACATGACACACCACAGTCTAACCCAACTTAATAAACACAACCTAAGCACGGTTAAACTAAGCTAACATAACCTACTCTAACCTAACCAAACACAACCTAACATAACCTAACCTAATCTAAGCAAGCCTAACTAAACCTAACAAACATGACACAACATAATCGAACCTAACTAAACCTAACAAGCATAATGTAACAACCTAACCTAACCTAACCTAACCTGACTTAACCTAACCTCACCTCACAACTTAACCTAACCTAACCTAACTTAACCTAACCTAACATAACCTAGCTTAACCTGACGGAACGTAACCTAACCTCACTTAGCTTGACGTAACCTAACCTAACTTCTGGAAGGTGAATTGAACTGATTTTTACAACTACGTCTCCTCCTCCTCCTCCTCCTACTCCTACTACTCCTACTAGTACTACTACTACTACTACTACTACTACTACTACTACTACTACTACTACTACTACTACTACTACTACTACTACACCACCACCATCACCACATATCACATACACGTTCTCTGATACGCAAACAAACAGGAGAACAGAAAACACATCTTAATCCTTTCCAATTAGCGCAGTACCACGACCACCACTATCAACACTAATGACAAGACTTCCTCTTTCCTATTCTTTCTCCTTTTCTTCATTTTTTTCCTCCTCCTTTTCCTTCTGTTGTTGTTCCTTCTCCTCCTCCTCTTCCTCTTCTTCCATCTCTTCTCTCTCGCCTCCTCCTTTTCTTCCTCATCCTTTTTTTTTTCTTCCTCCTTCTCTTTGTCCTCCTCTCACCTCTAATAAACTTTATCACTTCCTTATCTTTTCACCCCTCACCTCTCAGTTTCTACAAACTTTTCATTTATCACCACCAGTTGCTCCTTTCGCATCTTTCCTTTGTCACTCCTCTTCCTCCTCCTCTTCTTTTCGCCTCTCCCTCCTACGTATACGCTTTCCAAATTAAGTAAAGCAAAATAAGAAGGGGGAAAAAAAAACATACATTCATTTCTATAAAGAGGGAAGACATGGCTTTTATTTCAAATGATGAGACGAGCTAACCACCTAATTCCCTTGACCTATTCATGAAACTTCACCCTATTCCTGCTGGTCGTTTTCCTGATAGCCTCCCATTTTCTCTCACACAGCAGCGGAAAGAAAACGGACGCGAGATCCCCCATGTTCCTCGTTCTCCTCGTTTCACCTTCAGCGCCTTCTCAGGAGGGAATGTCCTTCTTTCTTTAGGGCTTTAGGATCACGATGGTCATTCTGGGAGGTGGTGGTTCGTGTAGTTTAAGGATTTAAGGGTTTCAGGGATCTTGCGTGTACGGTTTTGGGGTTTTGGAAAGTTCTGTTTGCCTTGACTACTGACGGAATTTCTCTCTAAAGGATTGTGGTTTAGTCTCGGGTCTTTCTTGTTTTCTCTTTCTTTCTTTCTTTCTTTCTTTTTGTTCATCTTCGTCGTCGTCGTTTTCTTCTTCCTCCCTCTTTTTCTTCCTTTTTTTCTTTTTCTTTTGTTCTTTTTCCAGTTCTTTCCTTCTTTTCCTTTTCTTATTCCTTGCTACGTCTTCTTCTTCTTCTTCTTCTTCTTCTTCTTCTTCTTCTTCTTCTTCTTCTTCTTTCTTCTTTTTCTTCCTTACTTCCTTCCTTCCTTCCTTCCGCTTTTATTAAGGTCTCGGATTTGTTTATCAATATTAAATTTTGTCTTGGCTTTCTTTTTTCTTTTCATATTCATTTCAGGAATCTTTTCATTCTTTCTTTCATGGCGCATCCTTTGATGATTCACTTATTATTCAGTTATTTTCCTTTATGTCCCCTCTCTGCCTATTTACCTCTCTCTCTGTACGTCTGTCTGTCTGTATACGAGTAATCGTCTGTCTGTTTGTCTATTTATCTGTGTTTGCCTGTCTGCCCGTCTCTCTCTCTCTCTCTCTCTCTCTCTCTCTCTCTCTCTCTCTCTCTCTCTCTCTCTCTCTCTCTCTCTCTCAGTGAGATTAATAATACACAGTATACATTATCACATTAATTTAATAATCTAAATGGTTTTCCTGGTACTCAGAAGGAAGACATGCCAAGCTCATCCCCGCCCCCAACCCACCATCTCTCTCTCTCTCTCTCTCTCTCTCTCTCTCTCTCTCTCTCTCTCTCTCTCTCTCTCTCTCTCTCTCTCGCTTACTCACCTATTTACTAAATACCTCACTCACCCTCCACCTACACCACTGTCTCACCTGAGCTAATTACGGACCTTCGCCACGGCACGCTGTCTCACCTGTCAAAAGAATACCTCCATTAATAATACCGCACCATATTCATCAAAGTGATAATTATAGAACTTAGTAAGGGTGGTGGCAGTGGTAGTGGTGGTGGCGGTGGTGGTGGTGGTGGTGGTGATGATAGTCCTTGTGGTGGAGTATTGCTGTGGTGAATGTGATAGAAAGTATTATTACTATTATCATTATTATTATTATTATTATTATTAGTAGTAGTAGTAGTAGTAGTAGTAGTAATAATAGTAATAGTAGTAGTAGTAGTGAGGTGGTGCTAGCAATATCATCGGTAGTATCAGTAACAGTGGTGGTGGTGGTGGTGGTGGTTCACAGTCATCTACTGAGCTAATCACTCCGTACATACGTGGAATATAAGCAGAACTAATTAGCGTTTATACTTTAAATGAGTCTTTTGAGAGGAAAAAAAATATGTTGATATCGAAATTACTGGAATAAAAAGAGTATTATTATTATTATTATTATTATTAGTAGTAGTAGTAGTAGTAGTTGTAGTAGTAGTAGTAGTAGAAGAAGTAGTAGTAATAACAAAGATTGATATAGACAAATAGTGGTCCTGTTTTTTTGGTGGTAGTAGTAGTAGTAGTAGTAGTGGTGGTGGTGGTGGTGGTGGTGGTGGTGGTGGCGGCGGCGGCACGTGGAGAGCAGGGGAGCAATACCAGCATTACACAACTCTCCCCGTCAAGCAATTTATACAAGAGAAATCATGCCTGAAACACTTCCTTAATTATAATAGTCCGTTTTTACCGCGTGTCTGATTCATTAGGTGCAATTCACACTCAGGCGGGCAGAGAGAGAGAGAGAGAGAGAGAGAGAGAGAGAGAGAGAGAGAGAGAGAGAGAGAGAGAGAGAGAGAGAGAGAGAGAGAGAGAGAGAGAGAGAGAGAGAGAGAGAGTGGGGCAGAAAGAAAGCAGGACAGACACAGAGAGAGACATACAGACAAGCATACAGACATACAGACATACAGACAGAACCTAACCTGACCAGTGTATGTACCTGGTATAAGTATACAGTAATATCTTATTCATACAGCCACAATTTTTTTTATCTAACTTTTGCAGCCATTTCCGCGTCCATTAATCCATTAATCTATAAATTATATATAATGACAAAAAACTCTCTCTCTCTCTCTCTCTCTCTCTCTCTCTCTCTCTCTCTCTCTCTCTCTCTCTCTCTCTCTCTCTCAGTGTGTGTGTGTGTGTGTGTGTGTGTGTGTGTGTGTGTGTGGGAGGAGCTAAACTGGCCTCATTTTGGACTCTCTCATGTGGTAAATGTTTTATGGAAGCAGCAAAGTAGCAAAACATTATACTTTTTTCCCTGTTTTCGTACTTTATTCGCATAAAAGTAATTACGATTAATGAGTAAGTGGTTAAATAAATAAATGCGGATGCATATTCATGAGCACAGCTGCACAGTAAGCTCGCGATAAAAGGATAAATAAAAAAACAAATAAATAGAAACAGATGAACACTCAGATATACATAAATAAATAAATAAATGCAGCCAGGTAAACAAAAACATGCAAACACTCAGGGAAACAAAAACAGTTAAACACAAACATATAAACAAAGAGATAAACACAACCAGAAAAAAAAGACAACCAGATAAACAGAAAAAAAGGAGAAAGACAAAAAAACAGATAAACAACAATATAAACAAGAACACAACCAGATAAACACACCACGTAAACACAAACAAGTAAACAAAAGCAGACAAACAAAAACAGGCAAACAGAACCAGAAGCACAAGTAAATAAACAGAAGCAGACAAACACAACCAGATAAGGACACGAGTAAACACAAACATACAAACACAAATAAACAGAACCACACAAAGACACCAGATAAACACAAACAAGTAAACAAAAAGAGATAAAAACACCCAGCTAAAAAGAAACAGCTGAATACAACAAAGTAAACACAACTAGGTAAATGAACAAGTGGTATATCGTGAGAAAGCGAAGATAATTAGTATCAAGGCTTCGCTCACTTATCTCCCAAGACAGGTAAAGTGGCTAAGGGTAATGGCTGCAATAAAGTCTGCTCAACCATTTACAGCAGGTGAATGAGTGGACCAGGCGAGTGGTAATTAGTCCCCTTGTCATGCCGTGTCTCTGGTAACCTGCCCTCATTATCACACCAGTGAGCAGTGAGAGGAAGAAGGAGAGGAAAAGAGAGTGGGGGAGAGAGAGAGAGTGAAAGTAATGGTAAACGTGACCGGAAACAAAGGAAACATGAAGAAAAAGCGAGCAGAAAACTAGGAAGAAGTTAGAGAAAATGAAGGGAGAGGTAGTGTGAAAACAAGAGGGAAAGTAAGTTTGAAAAGGAAAGGGAAGTTGAGGGAAAGTGATGGGGAAAGAAGGGAGAAATTAAAGAGGAAAAAAAATGAGTGAAGAAGAAAGGGAAAAGGGGGAAGGGAACAGAAGAAAGAAGGTAAAAAGGAGGAAAACAGGTAGGAAAAAAGAGAAAAGAGAAGAGGAAAAGGAGACAGAAAAGCGGAAAAGTGGTAAAAGATAGGAAAAGAGTGTAGCAAGAAGGAAAATGCGAAGGAAGAGAAGAAATTAGATTAAAAGAAAGAGAGATGGGAAAGATAAAGGAAAAGAGGAGAAAACGAGGATATAATGAGAGGGGAGAGAAGAGATAAAAAGGAAAAGAGAGAAAAAAGGCAAAAATGAGGGGAAAGAGGGGGAAAATGAGAGGAGAACTGAGAGGGGAAAAGCGCAGGTGATGAATGAGTGATGAGGAGGGAGAGATGTGAGTGACGCTGCAGGTGGTGTGAGGTCAGAGAGAAAATGAGGTGAGTTGATGAGCTAAAGAGTTAACTAATGAAGTGACTAAAAAAAAAACATAGTGAAAAATGCAGCTTTTGTCGTCTTGTAAAGCACCTCATTGACAGGATTAGCTACCTTTTATGTTGTTTTTTTCTTTTGCTTTCATATTTTTAGATAACCGTCTCTCTCTTACGACGTTTTTTTTTTTTTATGCAGGAGTGAAGTAAAATGTGCTGAAAGTGTTGCAGAGTTCAATTTGCTAATGGGAAATATTGCAAGGGCCTAAAGCAAAGATAATTCATGTAGTTCAATAATAACAATAATAATAAAAAAAATGACATGATGTGATGTTATCGAGAGTGCCAGTAAGCAAGTACACACACACACACACACACACACACACACACACACCCACACACACACACACACACACACACACACACACATTTCTCTCTCTCTCTCTCTCTCTCTCTCTCTCTCTCTCTCTCTCTCTCTCTCTCTCACACACACACACACACACACACAAATTGTGCTCTGTTCTACAATATTCGTTATTCCACTCTCTTTCCTTTTGTTTATTTATTTATCTCTCCCTGTGTTTTATTCTCTTTCACGTTTTTGTTTTCACTCCCTCTCTTCTTCACACACACACACACACACACACACACACACACACACACACACACACACACACACCTCACCTTTAATATACCTTGTGGCGTTAATCACTATTGATGGAAGCATGACACAAACTGTTCATCACACACAAAGATAATTCCGATAACATGCCTGCATATTTTCATCACTTTCACTTCCGGTGTTATCAAGTTGTCACTCTCGCGTTACTTTTCAGCTTCAGTTTTGAGCTTAACGTGACCTCGTTAAAATTCCACTACATGCCTTTCACATTCTTTCATCCTTTCACTTTTATTTTTGAAATTAATTTTGCTTTTGGTTTTTATTTTTGTTTTTGTAATCATTAGCCTCTTGATTTCAGCTTATTTGGGAGTTCTCTTGTTTCGTTTATTTATCTATTTATTTTTAACATATTAGGAAATCTTGCCAACGGGGAAAAATGAGCCAAAAAACCGGTTTAAGCTGCAGTTCCCAGGAAAAGTGTCAGAAAGGTTAGGCATTTTCGATCTGAAGGTTTTGGTACTCATGCCTTGAAACAGTTCAGATGGTGAGGAAGAAGAAAGCAGAAACACGTGGAGAGATGAGTTTACCACAGAGAGAGTTCAAAGAGTGAAGATCCTCGTCAACTTTCATTTCTATGGCTGGTATTCTGAAACACTTCTGCGCCACAAATCCTCTACTTTCAAAAGGCTCTAGTTGAAATTACACATGTTTTAAAGGTGTTTTATGCTTCTAGTGACAGATTAATAGGATTTTTAAATTATTAACGGAAGAAATACTCTTTATAACCCGTCTGATCATCTCTGCGGCATTGGAAAATAGTCGTGGTGAGAGTAAAGCGTTTATGAATACGAGACTAGTTTAAAGTGACTACTAATATTTGAACTACGACCACCAGCCTCTCAGTTTCATAGTTTTGTTCAGCTTTTTTTGTTTTAGTACTACAGTCTATCATTATCTATCTTCTTTTGCTTGACTCCAGTTAATTTCCACATCAGCCTTCTCTTCTTGCTCCAAACTTCCTTCCATCTCTCTTCGCAGGCGTTCATCATTTATTTCACTTTCATACTTTCATTATCCTTCCTTTCAGTTTTCACACATCCATCTTCAGCTGCGTCATCACTTTTTAATCTCCACTCTTCCACCTTCAATTTCAACTTTTTAGCTTCAGTTTCAGCCTTGCAGTGCTGATTGGAATCCTCATTTTTCGACTTTTTTTTTTTTTTTTGAGGGAGAATCAATTGAATAGGATTTTGTTGTTTTTATGACCATTGATCAGTTTCACTTCTTGTTTTTGTTGTTGTTGTTGTTGTTGTTGTTGTTGTTGTTGTTGTTGTTGTTGTTGTCCTTATTTTTTGTTCTTCTTGTTTTTTGTTTTTTGTTCTTGTTCTTGTTCATGTTCTTCATCTTCTCCACCTCCTCCTTTCTTATTTCCTCCTATCTTCTCTTTTATTTTCTCTTTTTTCTTTCTTCTTCTTCTTCTTCTTCTTCTTCTTCTTCTTCTTCTTCTTCTTCTTCTTCTTCTTCTTCCCATATTCATCTTGGGTGGCTGATCCTCGCTAGTCTTCTCCAAAGAATTCTATCCTCCTCCTTTTCTCCCCTCAGACCTCTCTAAAGTCGTCTCTTGTGCAGCCTTTCCACTTTTTCTCCCTGCCTCGTCTCCTTCTTTCGCCGGCATTCAGATCCATCATTCCCTTTCTCAAATACTGTTCATTCCTTTTAATGCATTAATATTGCTTCAGTAATCGGGTTATCAGTGCTGTCATTAGGATTTAAAAGAAGATTAGGCAAATTTATGGACGAGGATGATAGGTGGAAGTAAGCATAGACTGCCACGTGTAGGTTTGACAGCTTCTTCCAGCTTCCTTTAGTTTCTTATGTTTTTGTATTCAGTTTTTTCTTTACACTTAACAAAACAAGGAGTATTCCAGTCCAGCACCCAGCCTCAAACTTTTCCATGTAGTTGTTTAAAAAGAGGAGCATCAGACCAACACCTCTAAACTATTAAATTGAACAAATTTTTTTCTTCTCCTACTGTAGTTATCTGTTTTGCGAGCGGCATAAATAACGAGGCTTTTTTTTTTGTTTCTTTACTTATTTTGCTACCCTTGGACACCTAGACACCTTTAAACTATTAAACTGAACAACTTTTGTACGTGTTCTCCTGTAGTTATTTATTTATTTATTTTTTTTTTGGAAGAGAGGCATAAACAGCGAGTCTTTTTTAATTTGATTTTTTTTTTTACTATTATCCGGACTCCTTACCATGTTCAGAGTATGGTTGTTGGACTTCCAGGACTTCCAGTAAGCAAGTCTCACCTCATGGCGCCCCGTAATTGAGCTGTATTCGTCTGCGGCTCACAAGGGATCAACTGCTTCCCAATTTCCATCATGAAACCCTCAATGGGCCGTGGGTTCGGGTCTCGAGGGCGTGACCGATCCAGGGCAGCGTGGAGAGCGAATGAGAAGTGAGAATGGATGAGAGAAGTGTGAGAGGTGCTGGCGCCAGACGAAGAGGGGTGGTGGTGGTGGTGGTGGCAGGACATCGCAGTGGCCAGATGGCTTACGCTTCACGCCCACCTTTTATCTGAAGCTACAAGTAGGAAAAAGTTTAGGTTCACTTTAAATCTCCTGGTGCCTCGTATATTATGTCATTTTTCTCATACCTTGTCTCACCACAGTTCAGTTACTTTCCACATTTGAGTTAACTTTAATTTTCACTGACTTTCTACGTTTACTTGAACTCAATTTTGATTTTCTGGTGAACTTTTTTTTTTTTTTTTATCATATCCCAGTTTATCTCAGCATCTTTTTTTTTTTTTCTAGGTTATGTAAAAGTCCCAACATACTTTATTTCCTGTCAAACTGACTTTCTACATTTCCACGCACTTCATCCCCATTTTCTAGCGTCCATATTTTTGTGGGTCGTATAAATTTCAACTCTTACCATACAATTTTCCAATATGCCGCGCACATTTCTAAAGGACACACGTCACATTGCAGCACATGAAAGGCAAACTGTGAACTGTTACGTCACATTTACAGATACTCGACACTTATCATGATCTTGATTACCTCATTTCATACCTGATTCACCTCATGTCGCTATCGATACCTCCGTCACTACAGAATCTACAAGTACATTTCCTACCATATCATATCAGGTCCCTTGTAGCATATTCCCACTGCCTTATACACCAGCACTCAATGCTCTGACTCACGCACACCTTTGTAATGTATATCACCTTATAGTGGCGTATGCTTTTTTTTTTTTTTTTTACATATAGGAGCATCAAAACACCCAAGAATTAGTCAGCTTTTTTCTTCACCTTTTCTTTGATTTTTTTGGGGGGAGCGGTAAGTTAGGCTTTCTCACTCCAGCCTTTTTTTTCTTACCCTTTTTCATTCTACTTGACAGGTAATTAAATGTAATCAAGAAACAGTAACTATTTTTCCAGTGTCATATTTTATCTTACATTAGTTTATTTCATCGCAAAAACGCAACCTTCTTGTTTTCCATACCCAGTTAATCTTGGGAAAGTAGCTTATTCATTCGTTTCCTGCATCATAAAATGTCAAATAATATACAATACCTATTATCATGCAGTGTCCATTATCATATAGTGTCCATTATTAACCAGTATCCGCTATTATGCACCATTAAGCATTAAAAAAATATTTCATATGATACAATATCCATTATTATACAGCATCCAATATAACACAGCTTCCAGTATTACCTTTACAATACCGTACTATATACAGAATCATACAATAACACACACTTTCATTTCAGTATTATACAGTATTCTATCACACGCACAGTATCTTAGCGTCCTCTTAACTCATAGAACAAAATCTTCCATTCTCCTATACTCAGTTAATCAGAGGCCAGTTATTCACTCCACCTCAGCATTACACAGCATCTAATACCATACAGTACCTAACAACTCTTAACTCACCACAGAACACAACCCTGCAGCCTCCTACACCCAGTTGATCAGAGGACAGCTACCCACTCCTTCGTTCCCAGTCAGATATTGCAAGGGATCAGATACTCCAATAACGTCCTTGCGAGTCACCATAACACTCCATCGCAGAATCAGTTCGCCAGAAACACCCTCAGAATATGGTATAATTTTCCTCCCGGCCCTGTAAAAGCCCCTCAATCCCTTCCATTCCTATTCAGCAGCACTCTCCCTACATCCACCCCAGCCAAAAATCCACACAAAATCCCCGGCTTTCAGTGTATCTCTCTCAGTGTCTCAGTTTCCAAGCACAGCGTCCCTCGTTGATATGAGAAGATTTCAGAGTTCAAGGGAAAGTGATTGAAAATTATAGGGGTAGATGAAATATGGATGGATGACTCTCTCTCTCTCTCTCTCTCTCTCTCTCTCTCTCTCTCTCTCTCTCTCTCTCTCTCTCTCTCTCTCTCTCCCTCATTACCTCCTCGTCATCATTTGTCTACAAGTCCCTCACCCCTGTTACACGTTTTCTACACATGTCAGAGAGAGAGAGAGAAATGAGAGAGAGAGAGAGAGAGAGAGAGAGAGAGAGAGAGAGAGAGAGAGAGAGAGAGAGAGAGAGAGAGAGAGAGAGAGAGAGAGAGGAAGGTGATAAACAACTTGACTTTAACGAAGAGGATGGCCACCGCAAAACATATTTCCCCCTGATGCTTCTTATTTCATCCCAGAGGAGGGCAAGACCTTCCCCTTCGGCAGCTGAGGAGTAACTGGATCTTCATAGCTAAGTCAAGGTCTATTTGAAGATGCAAACAGGCAAAGTACTGACAAGAGGTGAGGAACAAACTTGAATATGAGGCTGAGTTGAAAGTGAGATATTGAGATGAGATGAGAGAGAGAGAGAGAGAGAGAGAGAGAGAGAGAGAGAGAGAGAGAGAGAGAGAGAGAGAGAGAGAGAGAGAGAGAGAGAGAGAGAGAGAGAGAGAGAGAATATTAGACGGGTAGACGGACAGGCAGATAGAGAGAGAGAGATAAGTGTAAGAACAAACAAGCACACGGACAGAGATAAAGAGATATAGAGACACAAACGGAGACAAAGATAAAGAGATGCAGGGAGACTAGAAGACAGAAAGACGGAAATTTCTCAAAAGACAAAGCCAGATATTGAAACTTAGACGTATATATAAATAGAAAGAGAGACAGACAGACAGACAGACAGACAGACAGACAAACACAGACAAAGATATACAGACACACAGACACACAGACAGATAGATAGAAATAAACCATGTAATTCACCAGACAGACAGAAGAGAGAGAGGAAAGGAAGACAGACAGACATTCAGACAACCGGGGAAAGAGACAGACATACAGAGAGAGAGAGAGAGAGAGAGAGAGAGAGAGAGAGAGAGAGAGAGAGAGAGAGAGAGAGAGAGAGGGACAAAGGAGGACAGTCAACCAGCACACACAAAAGAACAAACAGCCACTAGCCATTTAGCCAACAATGCAAGCACTCAAATCACTCAGCCAGCCAGCCAACCAATCAGCTGACGCGGAGCTAGAGGAAGGTGCATACGGATCCCAAAATGCACGTAGAATTGGAAAAGATTCATGTGGGACTCAAAAAAAGGAGTGAAAAAAAAGTGCACCAAGTAGTAATTAAGGAAAATGCATTAATTACAGGTGTGTGAAAATTGAAACGTATTATTGGGAAATGCTTAACGTATAATTGAAGAAAATTGACTGGACTTTGTGTAATCTTTAGAAATGCACCATGAATTGAAAAAAAAAAAAAAGTGAATAAATAAATAAATAAAATGAAAAAACGTACCTCGTAGAACTATGGGAAACATACACCACATAATAATAAAAGAGGAAAACAATAAAAAAAAAAAACAGAATAGTAAGCACGAGTCGACAAATATAAAAAAAAAAAACAGGAAAAAACCACTCAAAGATAAAAATATGATGAAAATTACATAAAAAAAGAAAGAAAAGAAGGGAAAAAAGAAGGGGGAAAAAAAAGAAGAAAATAGAGCAGTAAACAGGAACATCGATAAATCACTTGTCGAGAAAGTCCGCCTAGGAAGTTAGTAATCAACAATTCCATCAGAATCACGACAGTCGGGGTTTGGAATCAAATTTTCAGGATCTTCGCCCTTGGAGTTTAGGAGATTATAGATTGCGCAGGAAGGGGAAGATAGGGAAAAAAAAGGAGGGGAGGAGATGAAGGCATGAACGAAGGAGAGGGAATGAAAGGAAAAGAACTATAGGAAAAGCGCAAAAAAGTAAAAAAAAAGAAAAAAAAATGTGAAGGAGAAGGAAGAGGGATAAACTGAGGAAGAGGGGAGAGACTGCAAGACTGGAGGAGAAAGATGGAGGAATTAAGAGACGCACTGAAAAGAAGTGAAAGAGAAATGAAAGAATGAAGAGATAATAGCAAATATAAAACCACAGGAAACAGAAAGAAAAGAGATGAAAGAACGGGAAGAGGGTCAAAGAAGTATAATTAATAAGTAAACAAGTAAAGAAGGGGTGAGGAAGGGAGAAATAGAAAGATTTCTAAGTGAACGAGCGAAAGATTCTTGAGTATAGCATGGCAAAAAACATAAAAAAATAATGGAGGAACGAGAGAAGAAAGGGTTAAAAGCACTAAGGATTAAGAGCAGGTAAATAAAAATAATAAATAGATGGAAGAATACAGAATAACGAATCACAGGTGACAGAAACAAATAAAAGAATTAATCAAAGAAGATGAATGAAAACAGGAAGATGAAGAGGTAAACAAGTAAAGAAAGGAAGAGGGAAGGAAGAAAAAAGGAGGAATAAAGGCAGGGAGAGATACAAGGATAAAGGGGAACCAGGAGAGGGAGAAGAGGGGAAAGGGAAAACGAATTGGATCTGGTGACGGAAAAGGTTTAAGGGGGAAAAAAGAAATATATTGAACGAGATAGACAAATATTAAGGAATTCCAGAGAGAGAGAGAGAGAGAGAGAGAGAGAGAGAGAGAGAGAGAGAGAGAGAGAGAGAGAGAGAGAGAGATTCGCATGCATATAGGTCTTCAAAGCCCCACACACACACACACACACACACACACACACACACACACACACACACACACAATTATAATAATGAATAATAATAAAAAAACTATCCCTTTTTTAAACTTTAAACGCAAACGCAGCTCCATAAAGCACCACAAAAAAAAAGCTAAAAAAAAAAGTATTTATAACTTAGGAATTCTTACAAAAATAGTCTAAATATACAAAGCATCAATCATGAAGCATTTTTTTTCTCCTTTTTGTCAAGTTAGGTCAGATCATCAAGCATTTCTTCTTTTTATACGTTAGGTTCGGTTCGGTTAGGTTAGGTTAGGTCTTTTTAGGGAGTTAGGTTAAGTTAGATTAAGTTAGGTTAGGTTAGGTTAGGTTAGGTCTTTTTTAGGGAGTTAGGTTAAGTTAGATTAAGTCACCAATTGTTTCTTAATTTTTATAGGTTAAGGTCATCAATCATTTCTTTTTACTTATTCATTCATTTATTTATTTATTTT
Source organism: Scylla paramamosain (assembly GCF_035594125.1). Lineage (NCBI taxonomy): Eukaryota > Metazoa > Arthropoda > Malacostraca > Decapoda > Portunidae > Scylla > Scylla paramamosain. The sequence goes on from NC_087173.1 coordinate 7,602,309, forward strand.
TTTAGAAAGAGCGATGTTTATGGAATCTATGACGTGAGAATGATATGGCGGCACAGAAATACTTGTGGTCCAGTCGTGATGAGAAGTGTTAATTAGCACTCACGCCTACTGTGTTTAGCGCTCCTCAGCCTTAACTCTTTGATCTCTTTAGTCACCTGTCAGGTTTGTTAGGAGGCGGTCAGCACATCAGAGGGCTTGCGATCAGGGAAAAGCAGTCAAGATAGAGGGAACGAGAATTTATGGATGGGAATGACAGGTGGAAATAGATAGGCATATATAGGCATGTTTCATATAGGGACTGCCACGTGTAGGCTTCATGACTTCTTGCAGGTTCCCTTATTTTATTATGTTTTTACGTCATATTTGTAAGGATACTGTCAGGATATCAAAGGACTTACCATGAAGGGAAAGCGGTGAAGACGGAGGAAAAGAGTGTCATCTGCCAGGTTTCCAGGAAGACTGTCAGCACATTAGGAAACTTATCATGAAGGAAAAGCATTAAAATCCGAGGAAAGGAGAATGTCAGTTGTCAGGTTTGTAAGGACACTCACCATATCAAAGCACTTAGGATGAAGGAAAGGCGGTCAAGACACAAAGAGAAAATATATCAGTCATCAAATTTGTATGAAAACTGTCAGAATATTAAAGGACTCAACACTAAGGACAAGCGGTCTAGC
>NC_087173.1:7607985-7622985 GCF_035594125.1 Scylla paramamosain
AGAGAGAGAGAGAGAGAGAGAGAGAGAGAGAGAGAGAGAGAGAGAGAGAGAGAGAGAGAGAGAATTAGATCAAGACAAACAGGGTGAAATGGGTAAGTTTTCTTCCTCCTCTGCTCTACTAAGCCTCTCCAGCAATGAGCACCACTACATCTGTCACTTCCGCTACAAATATATTCACGACCTCGATTACACGTACGACTTGAGCTACAATTACAGTGACTACAATTACAATGACGATGACGACGACTAAAGAGAAAGATGTCGACAAGGGTAACGAGACAACGACGACGACAACAACAACAACAACAATAACAACAACGACAACAACAACAACAACAGTAATAACAAGAGTAAAAATAACCGTATTACTACTACTACTACCACCACCACCATTACTACTACTACTACTACTACTACTACTACTACTACTACTACTACTACTACTACCACTACCACTACTACTACTACCAACACCAACACCACCATCACCATCAACACCATCAACACCACCACCACCACCAACAACAACAACAACAACACTGATGGTGATGATGATGATACTGGCTCTAGTGAACACACGAGAGAGAGAGAGAGAGAGAGAGAGAGAGAGAGAGAGAGAGAGAGAGAGAGAGAGAGAGAGAGAGAGAGAGAGAGAGAGAGAGAGAGAGAGAGAGAGTCAGCGCGAGAGAGTCAAAAAGAAGGTAAATGGGGAAGGGGGGAGGAAGAGTCAAAGCAAGGGAAAGAGAAGGGAATGGAAGGGAAGGGAAGGCAAGGAAGGTTAGTGTATTTGTGAAAGCTAAGTACACGCAACACAGCCCAGGTATATTGACAGACAGAGGGACGTGAGGGGAGAGTGCTAAATGGCGGTGCGAGGGGAAGAGGGGAGCAACAAAGAGGAACAGGAAAAGGAAGACTAGAAAGGGAAGAGGAGAGCTGCATGGGGTAAAAGGGAAAAAAGGGGTGAAAGGGGAAAGGAACGAGAGAATAACAGGAAATGGAGGGGAATAGTAGAAAAAAGGGTATAAGAATGAAAGGAATTAGGGGGAAAGTGAAACGTTTAGATAGAAAAGAAAGGACGGGAGGAGGAAAGGGACAAATTGAAGGTAAAGTAAAAAGGAAGAGAGAACTGGGGAAGAGAAAATAAAAGGTGGATGAAAGGAGGGAAGGAATATGAATTGCGGGGAAAGTGAAATGTTAGGAAAAGAAAGGGAGAGAGGAGAAAGAGAGAGAGAAATGGAAGGTAAGATAAGGTAAGAAGGAGAAGAGAGAGAGAGAGAGAGTGAGCTGCAGATGAGAAAATTAAATGGAGAAAAGGCATAGAAGAAAAATATAGGAAAAGGAAAGAAAGGAAGGCATGGTACTACAGGAAGTAAATGGAGGAATGAAAGAGAGGGAAGAAAAGGGAAAAGTGAAAGAAAGAAAAGTGCTGGAAAGGCAGGAATGGGAGGAATACACTGAGAGAAAAAATGAGGATACTGAAGAGTATAAAAAAGAGAAGGAAGAAAGAAGAGATGGACTGAAAGCAAAGACAAGAGAAAAAGAAGAGAGTATACAAGAAAAAGAAAAGAATGAAGGAAAGTGATAAAAGGAAAGGATGACATTGAGAAGGAAGAGAAGAGAAGAGATGATAGAGAAAGGAAAGTGCATTGCAGAGAGAGGGAAGGAATGGAAATGATGGAAACAGAGGAGAAAGGGGAGGGAAGGGAGGGAATAGGAGGGGAGGAGATGGGAGAGGAGAGGGGAAAGGAGGGGAGGAGAGGTGTCGTGGTGTTGTGGATCGGTCATATCAAGTCCCCTCGGCCACCACAGTGTGTCAACAACGTAGGTCTTTGTAGCACACACACACACACAAACACACACACACACACACACATAGACACACAGACTAACGAGATGTGTGCTTTTATTATTTTGCTTCCTCCTTTGTTTTACTTTTCCTGGAGAATTATGAAAAGAAAAGCAACATGACGGGAAGTTTACGGCACCGGGGAGAGGCGAGTCCAGAGAGCAAATCAAGAAAACCATCAAAACAACAAGAAAAAAGACAAATTGAAGAGTCAACACACAAAAAACTCCTCTCTCTCTCTCTCTCTCTCTCTCTCTCTCTCAACACCACACAAGAGGGACATGCATCTACTCACACATTCCTGGCAGTGTTATAAGGACGTCGTGGCGGTGAGAGCAACTACACCTCAGTTACTCCCCGAACACCACTCCAGCAACATTCACACCTATAAAGACCAGCCTGGGAAAACAACACTCGCCCACCACTCGTAGCGCTTACCGGAAACGACCAACACTCTCGTAAGCAACACAAAATAAATAAATAAATGAATGAATAGAAATATAAATAAGTACTCTACTCCAGGATAATATTCCTCACACAACACCCTAGCTAAACCAACCCCACCAGAACACCCCTCCATATACTCCTCCAAAAAACCCCTCCAGGAGCTGCCTCAAGCAACTCTCGCCACACCACCATATCGCAGCCACACCCTGTTGTCCTCTCCTCGTTTTCTACTCGTATGTTTTATTGGATAACTTTCGCTATTACTGCCGTGGCCTCAAGCGACTCTCTTGTACTTGGAGAGTCGCAAATTCCACAGAAAAGTCTTGGTCTTCGGGAGTTCTGTGTCATGTTCATAAATGGGACAAAATTGGACGGCTGGTAAAAGTACAAGGGATGACTGGTACGTTCGTCGCTTAGAGCAGTTAACTGATCCTTTTACTGCTAAACTTTTTTTTTTTTTTTCATAGTTGACTATATATTTCTGACTATTTTGTTTGGTGCTGTCTCTTGCATAATTCTGTGGCCTGAAAATGGGGATAAAATTAACTTCTTTTCTCTCTTTGTTTATTGAACGTCCATGCAAACAGTAGTATACAAAAATATGAGTGTTGACAAAAGCCGGCCATGTTGCGCAAAGGTTAAAGAGTTGAGCTGTCATCAGAATCTTTTATATGTCATGGTGTTTTCTTAATGTAGTAATTTTCATTGTCAGCACATTTCTACCCACATTTGTGTTTAGTATTGTAACTTATTACCTGTTTTAAACTACTTGTCAAAACCCACTGTCAGATGGTGAGTCACAGGTATTCAGGAGGTGGCTCGAGTAGGTCAACAGGCCCTTCGCAGCCTCCTTACTTCTTATGTTCCTATGTTCTGTCAAAACCTCACATAAACATGTCGTTAGTATCTGCACTCGTCAGACTCTTCTTGTTGCAAAATACTTAAGCTTGAACCGTCTTAATCTCATCTCCTTGTAGCTTTAAGGACCTTTAACTCAAGCGTCGTGAAGCATCATCAATAGTAGTAAATGTGCGTGGCGTTGTTTTGACACTTTCCAAACACTCCTGGCCCAGTCTCGCTACCGCCTCACGCTTCAGTAATACCAATGAGGAAAGAAAGTTTTACGAGATGGGAAAGTACAACAACTGGGCTCATAAACAAAATGATGACTTTTGTTTTGCACTTTTCAGACACTGACGTTAAAGTTACATAAAAAGAAGAGCAAAAAACAAGAAAAAGAAGGTGGAGAGCAATAGGTTCAGTATCAACGAAGTCATAAATAAGGGAAAGACGCTCTCTGTTTTTTCTTCTCTTTTCGCACACTTCTGAGACTCTTCTCATTGTCACTTAAGTCAATACAACACCAACAAAGAAAGCTAGCACATGACAACCAAAGTAACAATACCGGAATAAGAAAGAAAAGAAAAGAATAGAGAGCCAAATAAGTAAACCATCAACGTACGTCACAAACAAAAGAATGACGTTTTCTTTCTTTACTTTTTTCCTTTACTTGTCAATCATCTGTACACTTCTCTTTACCGCCTGACGTTTATATAATTCCAACAAGGAAAAAAAAAAATTCATGTGTGCACCATTTTGCAACATGTGGAGAGGCAAAACTCGTAAAACTTCCCGTAAAAAAGTAACACCTTCCTGGAAAAAAAAAAAAAAAAAAGCTTCAATTGACGGGTATCGAACTCTGGGTCATCGGCCTCGGACAAGTCGCCCTCAAGTTACCGACCCCCTGAGGCTGCCCCGCGGGACCCGAGTGGCGGCACCGTCAGCATCGCCTTCATATATCTTTCGGCTCTCGAGGGGAAGGACTGAACCGCAGCGACCTCGTGGACCTTAATTTGTCATTACATTTCCTTGTATTTGAACTGATATTGAGATTACGCTAAGATTATTACGTAGAGTTTACATTAGGCTTATATTGAGATTTCACTGAGGTTATATTGAAGTTACACACACAGATATTACATTAAGATTATATTTCTATCTCATATTTTGCGTTATTTGATCCGATATTGAGATTACATAGATTATTTTTTCTTTATATTTTGATTTATTTGAACTAACATAGAGATTACATAGAGATTACAAAGAGATTACATTTTTCTTTGTTTTGCTTTATTTGGATTTTCATGGATGGAATTGTATTTTCCTTTATTCTTTATATTTAGATTGACATTGACAAGATTCCATATTTTTTTACATTTTGTTACACTTGGCCTGGAATTTAACAGGATTACAATTTTTCATTACATTCTAATCTATTTACACTGACAGTGACAAGAGTAAAATTTTTCTTTACATTTTATTTCATTTGCAGTGACATTGACACGGTTACATTTTTCCTTACATTTTGTTGTGTTTCGACTGAAATTAACAGAATGGCATCTTCCCTTTACATTTTAGTTTATTTGGACTGACTCTGACAAGATAACATATTTAAAAGTTTTGTTTCATTTGGCTTGAAACTGATGGGATTTACTATAAAGCAATAAATATCTTATCTATGAAAATAATTAGATGAGAGAAAAGAAAGGAAAATTAAAGAAATAAATAAAAGATGTCCTTACGATTGACTTAATCCAAATTGGTGAAAAAATAAGGTGAAATGAAGAATATATTACTTATGATTGCTTTAATGGGAATTTACACTGATAGGAATTCGTTTTCATATTCTTTTTATACATTATTCTAATTTTGTGTCATTTTGAATATATAAAAATGTTGTTTCTCATATTTAACTAACGAGGGAAAGGAAAAAAAAATTAGCCTGTGAGTGTACACAAACTAACGCACACACACACACACACACACACACACACACACACACACACACACACATACGAACACACACACACACACAAACAGATGGCTAGCAATACCGGACATCAACACACACACACACACACACACACACACACACACACATACGAACACACACACACAAACAGATGGCTAGCAATACCGGACATCAACCACACACACACACACACACACACACACACACACACACACACACGCACACACCAAAAAAAAAAAAAAAAAGAGATAAAAAAGAATGAAATAAAATGAATACAAAAGAAACACAGTAAAAGCAAGGTAAATATTTGCGTGTAAAACTGGGAGGCATAACATTTGGTTTTATCACGTCCTGTTTTTATAAACCGTAACTTTGTGCTTCAGGCGCGGGTAGTATGCGTTGGTCGGTGCGGGGCTGAGTAATTGAAACGTTGCTAAATTCCTGGCCAGTTTAATTTTTCATCCTCTCTCTCTCTCTCTCTCTCTCTCTCTCTCTCTCTCTCTCTCTCTCTCTCTCTCTCTCTCTCTCTCTCTCATTAAAACCAATAAAATACAATAAATAAATCAGACTTTTTTCCGGTACACCTGCATAATATATGGAGGTTACCGGTTACCTGTGACTCACCTGTACTGTAAAATACTCTAATTGCAGGTGCATGAAGCTTTAGTGCCAGACAGGGAGAGGTGCAGGCAGGTGTGTGATGTAATATATTAGCGGCACTGGTGGTGGTGGTGGTGGTGGTGGTGGTGCAGTAATCATGGTAATAGTCGTGATTGTGGTAAAATAAGTCGGCATAATGATAATTGCACTGCTGGTGGGAGAGGATAGTGGGAGGGGTAGTGGGAGGAAGGGGGAAGGAGTGGTGGTGGTGGTGGTGGTGGTGGCGGTGGTGGTGTGGAGGAGAAGGAGGAGGAGGAGGAGGAGGAGGAGGAGAATGCAGCAGCAACAACAACAACAACAACAACAAAAACAACAACAGCAACAACAACAACAACATTAACAGCAACAACAACAATAACAACAACAACACCAAAAACAACAACAAAAACACCACCATCACCACCACCACCAACAACAACAACAACAGTATTAATAATGATCTGTTTACATACCACACACAGTATAATGAGAGACTGACATTCCACTCGGAGGGAGTAGCTATTCGAGACAAGGATAACAATAATAATATTACAAACAATAACCGTTGGTCGTGCTCATTACATAACCAACAACAATAAGCATAATCACAAAAGCATTTACGAGAGAGAGAGAGAGAGAGAGAGAGAGAGAGAGAGAGAGAGAGAGAGAGAGAGAGAGAGAGAGAGAGAGAGAGAGAGAGAGAGAGAGAGAGTGTGTGTGTGTGTGTGTGTGTGTGTGTGTGTGTGTGTGTGTGTGTGTGTGTGTGTGTGTGTGTGTGTGTGTGTGTGTGTGTGTGCGTAAAACAATCATTTTACATCAATAAGGTGGTAATTTTCATCAAGTAGAAGAAAACAAAATAAAAGTGAAAAATTGTACTTTCTTAATATATTTATCGTGAAAAGAAAAACAAAACATACAAAATAAGAGAAAATGATTAAAAAAAATAAAGAAAAAATCAGATAATGATAATACAGAACTCTTTTGTAGCATCTTCGTGTTGAATATACAGCTGCGAAGTTTCATTTTATCTTCTATGTTAAGATACCTGTGTGTAGAATAAAGAAGTGCTTTGATTTAAACTTTCAAAGCGATGCAACTTGACTGGAGAATTACTAAATGAATCAAGTTAACGGAGATATAAATGGAAAAGAAAAAAAGTTACGACGTCACTTTCGTGTTCGTGGAAAAAAGAGATAACCAAAGAAACAAAGAGAAACAGGTAGAGAGAGAGAGAGAGAGAGAGAGAGAGAGAGAGAGAGAGAGAGAGAGAGAGAGAGAGAGAGAGAGAGAGAGAGAGAGAGAGAGAGAGAGAGAGAGAGAATAAAAATAACACCCGACACAAAAACACGTGTAGCTCGTCTAACCACAACACACAAAAAAAACGTTACAAAAAAATAAACATAAAAGTGAAAAAAAAATAAACATCAGAACAAGATTAGTTTTTTTTCGTCTCTCTCTCTCTCTCTCTCTCTCTCTCTCTCTCTCTCTCTCTCTCTCTCTCTCTCTCTCTCTCTCTCTCTCTCTCTCTCTCTCTCTCAGTACAACCCTGTACCAGTTTCGCCCTTACTTGAAAAATAGAAAGATAAGGATTTCGGCCAAAAATTTGTAAAACGTTGAAGAGAGACGGGCGTAATTGAGTAAGTCGGTTTTAATTATTACATTTAGGACTCTTCCCGAGAGAGAGAGAGAGAGAGAGAGAGAGAGAGAGAGAGAGAGAGAGAGAGAGAGAGAGAGAGAGAGAGAGCGTGAGAAGAGCAAGTTAGTGAAAAGTGAAAAGGATTCTCATGTTGATATCCTGAAAATATTGCCTTTAATATAAGTTATTACCTCCACGCTTCCCTCCATTTCTCTCTCCTCCATTACAGACCTTTCCTCTTTACTCTTCCCTCCAATACCTCCCTCCTTGATTTCCTCACGACACTTCCTCTTTCTTCTTCCTCTTCTTGCTCCTGATCCTCTTTTTTTTTTTTTTTTTTTTTTTTTTTTCCTGCTCCCTGTCATATCAGTGTTGTATATTATGATCACCCATTCTTTTCTCCTTCCTTTTTTTATTTATGTTTATTCTTTTCATATTCATCTTTTGCTTTATGGCTGTTCTTCCTTTCTTTCTTCTTGACGTTAGTTTCTTTCAATTGGATTCAACATAAAGGATATAAGACAACAGATAACTTAGAATAACATGTAAATATATTTTTGTACGCTTTCATTATATTTTCTTCAGTCCTCTTTGTTATATTTATAATAAGAATTTATTTCATTATAAATTTTACTTCCACTGTTATTACTCTTCTCATCTTAATCCACTGCATTCTAACACCAGGATAACACTTGTACATTTAACTGAATATCCTCAGGCTAGATTCTGACGAGGAAAGCTTAAAGTGAAGCTACAAGCACTAGAATGGTTGAAATAACTGATGTATTCTTTTGCTGTCCATGTTGTCTTTCAGAACTATACTCTAAACAGGTATTCTTTTTTTCATACGGTAGGAGTTCGGCCAAGGGCACAAGAATTAGTAAAAAAAAATAAAATAAATAAAGGCAATTCCCAATCAATTAAGTGAAATAAACCAAAGTGATGTTAAGGAGAGAAGATACAACAGACGGAGGATTAAGCGTGTAAAAAAAACATTAACAAGTCACCAATGGTTTATGATGATGGAATAAATAAAGACACATTTGCAGTGACTGAAATGCTAAAAGGAGATGGTTTCATATCTCTCCATTATGAAAATATCGTTCCAAATTTGTATCAATATTCTAACAGCATGCGGAATGAAATCTAAAGGGTTTAATGAAACTGAATATTTACTAATTTACACTATCATCACCATTCTCGTTATTTCCTTTGTAATTCTTAGCAATCATATGTAATTTATCTATAATCATCATCACCATCCTAATCTAACTCCTCCACCTCCTTATCATCATCACCATCACCACCACAACCACCATACCTCCTCCTCCTCCTCCTCCTCATCATCATCATCATCATCATCATCATCATCACCATCATCATCATCATCATCACCATCATCATCATCACCATCATCATCATCATTATCATCATCACCATCATCACCACTACCACCATCACCACCTCATGACCGCCACATTCTCCCTGCCTGCTATCTTTCATTATAACAAAACTCAACACCAAATCACTCACTCATTCTGCACTTGTCCCTCACTTCACTGACAGGGAGAGCCACGATTAATTATTACTGAGAGAGAGAGAGAGAGAGAGAGAGAGAGAGAGAGAGAGAGAGAGAGAGAGAGAGAGAGAGAGAGAGAGAGAGAGAGAGAGAGAGAGAGAGAGAGAGAGAGAGAGAGAGTCCATCCCACAACCACGTCCTTCCTTCATGTTAAATCAGGCAGAGCGAGATCACCAAAAGTCTCGTTCCTTCACGCGAAAAAATACGATGGTCTCTGCATCATCCCGCTGCCAGGAGGGGAAATGAGCCAATCAGAAGGCCACCTTAAGTGTGTGGCGTGGAAATGCTTGATTCTGATTGGCTGATTGCTTCCTAGTGAGTTGAGTGAGTGAGACAGCAAGTGCTTACTTCCTGCGTAATTAAAGTGGCACTACCTGTGACGAGAGAGAGAGAGAGAGAGAGAGAGAGAGAGAGAGAGAGAGAGAGAGAGAGAGAGAGAGAGAGAGAGAGAGAGAGAGAGAGACTTGAGTTATTCTATTCTATCATATATAATTTATTTTGTAGCTTATTCTTTATTTATTCTAGTTATATATTTGATTATACATTATTTATCATTTATTCCACATTACACTTCCTACTCGTCACTGTTTAAAGGGAAAGGGTCATTCATTTCTGTATTTACATAATATTTCATCTGTTTCATGATATATTTCCTGCTCGTTACCGTTTAAAGGGAAAGAATGATTAATTTGTGCATTTGTTTATTATTCTGCGACTTACATTTCACTCAATTCTTATTTACTCAAAACGCGTCAATATTTACAGAAAATAATTAATGTATCTTTCCATTCCTCAGTTATTTTTGTTGCTATTAACGTCTCTCTCTCTCTCTCTCTCTCTCTCTCTCTCTCTCTCTCTCTCTCTCTCTCTCTCTCCTCTCTCTCCCAATGAGTCCAATAGCCCGAACACAAGCCATCGATCGTCCTAATAGCGAGGGCATAACACGGCCAAAATGCGCTTTATGACAATAAGGAACTCTCTCGCTCTCCTTCTCGCTCTCCCTCTCCCTCTCAAGAGTAGGAATGGAAATCAGTAAGCTATTACACTCCACGGATCTATACGTCAATGGAGGAGGAGGAGGAGGAAAAGAAAGAGGAGAAGGAAAACGAAGACGAGGACGATTAGAAGAAAGAGGAAAACTAGGGCAAGGAGAAGGAAAGGACATGATGATGATGATGATGATGATAATGATGATGATGATGATGATGATAAGGAGGAGAACGAGAAAGGAGAGGGAGGAAAGAGTGTGTGATAAAAGCAGGAAAGAAAAAGGAAAAAGAGGCAGAGAAAAATAATATGAAATGAGGAAACAAAGAAAATACAGATTAATTTAGAGACGATGGTGATGACGATGATAATGATGATGATGATGATAATATAATAATAATAATAATAATAATAATAATAATAATAATAATAATAATAATAATAATAATAATAATAATAGCAGGATATAGTCTTGGCACATTTTTTGACGTCATGTGTGTGTGTGTGTGTGTGTGTGTGTGTGTGTGTGTGTGTTGTGTGTGTGTGTGTTGTGTGTGTGCTGGTGGGGGGAAGGGAATTCCAGTCACCGGTAATGGATGGGAAATCTGTGTACGTAGTGTCCTTAGGTGATTCACGCCCATTCATACCCACAGACTTGTCATAATGTAGCATTACGTCCGTGTTATGACCTGGGTTGCGTGCGTCAGTGTGTGTGTGTGTGTGTGTGTGTGTGTGTGTGTGTGTGTGTGTGTGTGTGTGTGTGTGTGCGCGTGTGTGTGTGTGTGCGTGTGTGTGTGTGTGTGTGTGTGTGTGTGTGTGTGTGTGTGTGTGTGTGTGTGTGTACTACCATTCTTTTTTGTTCTTTATTACACTGTTTTTTATCTATTTTCTTTTTTTTTCGTTTTCCCTCTTCTTATTTTTTCTCCTTTTTCTTTTTTTTTTTTTATCTACATTCTTTCTTAAATCTCTTCTCTTATTTCTTCTCTAAGTCTAAGCTTTTACTTTTCTTACTTTATTATTATACTTTTACCTGCATTTCTTTTTAACTTTACTTTTCTTTCTTCGACTTTTTCTATTTTCCTTCCGTAAACTTCTCTCCTATTTTCATTTCCACTTTCACTTTTATCCACATCAAATTTCCACCCTCTTCTTATTCTTCTCTTCAATATTCCTTTCTTCTTTCTCCCCAAGGGTTTTCTTTTGTTCTCTATGCATCTGTCTGTCTGTCTGTATGTATGAATGTCTGCCTGTCTGGTTCTCTCTCTCTCTCTCTCTCTCTCTCTCTCTCTCTCTCTCTCTCTCTCTCTCTCTCTCTCTCTCTCTGCTCTCTCTCTCTCTCTCTCTCTCTCTCTCTCTCTCACCACCTTCCAGTCTCAGCCAAATGAACGGTCAAGGAAGTGAGACAAGTAAGATTTTTCTCAACTGTTTTGTATCGAACAACAAAAATCTTTCACACACGAATCGATAACCTTTCACTCTGCTTGATAAATGGTCTTGTTTTCAGAGGACCGCTACCTGAGGGGCGGCCCACGGGGGAAGGGAATGCCTAGAGCTGCTGCAGGAGAGGGGGAGAAAGGTGGTGAAGGGAGGGGATGAGCAATGAGAGCGTGGGAGTCTGAGTGGCGAAGGGATGGGGAAAGGAGAAGGGGGGGGAAAGGGAGGTAACAGGAATGACGTACGAAAGAAGGAAAATGGGAGATACACGATAGCGGGATTATTTTATGAGACTGGAGGGTCCGCTCAGAAAGGGCTTTTAAAATTCGAAGGTTTTTGCATCGAAGAGGTACGAAGAGGTAAGCGGGAAGGGAACAGGTGAGGCGTGGGAAGCGTAAAGGAGGATTGAGTTGCCGAGGGGAAAAAGCGCACGTAAATTTTGTTCATACGAGATTAAAAGCGACGTGGATGTGCAAGGATGAGTATTACTGAGTGAGATGAGAGGCGATAAGGAGGAGGAAAGAAGGGGAATATAAAAAAAAGAAAAAGACCGCAGGAATGAGATAAAAAGCGATAAGGAGGAGGAAAGGGAAAGAATGTAAACAAACACACAAAAGTTGATGAAGTAGAAGGAAAGACAAAATGACAAAAAATAAATGGATAGTGAGGAAAAAAAACATGAAATAGATAAATGATAAAAAAGAATGAGAGGAAGATGAAAAGCATAAAAAAAACGAAAAATGTGCGCTAAGGAAAAAAAAAAAGACGACATAAAGAAAGAAGAATTAACGGAGAATAAGATGAGAAGAAGCAAGAAAGGAAAGAAGTAAAACCAGCGCGTCTGGAACTTAAGAAATGTAATTGCAATAATAAGTAAATAAATAAATAGAAAATAGTCATAAAGCTATTCAGGAACCAAAAAACAAATGTGAAGGAAGATATTTGGATGATGAAAAAAGACACGAACTATATTGAGAGAGAGAGAGAGAGAGAGAGAGAGAGAGAGAGAGAGAGAGAGAGAGAGAGAGAGAGAAGAGAGAGAGAGAGAGAGAGAGAGAGAGAGAGAAAGGGGAGTGTGAAAGAAAAAGAGAAAGAAAAAGAGATAACACTTTGAAAATATGAAAAGAGGGTTAGCATAAAAGAGGAGAGAGAGAGAGAGAGAGAGAGAGAGAGAGAGAGAGAGAGAGAGAGAGAGAGAGAGAGAGAGAGAGAGAGAGAGAGAGAGAGAGAAACTAAAGGCAACCAAAATTCAAATATGAAGAGAGAATTAGCATGAAGGATAACGAGAGAAACAGAGAAATAGAAAATAAAAGACTTAACCATTTGCAAATATGAAAAGAGGGTTAGGAGAAAATAACATTATTCAATTATTACTGAGTTGATCATACCAGAGAGAGAGAGAGAGAGAGAGAGAGAGAGAGAGAGAGAGAGAGCAAACAACAGCGTACACTAGACACTGAGGTATCAATTCATCAATAAACCGTTTATTCATTATGATTGGCTACCAAGTCAGTGTGCTTCAACCAATGGGGTGCTGCGGGATCCGTGACGTCACTCATTGATATTCTGCTAAAAATTTCACAGCTGTTCGAAGCTTCGAATAATGTGCTTCTGTGTGGCATGACGTGTGTGTGTGTGTGTGTGTGTGTGTGTGCGTGGCGTGGCGTGGCGTGGCGTGACGTGTGTGTGTGTGTGTGTGTGAGAGAGAGAGAGAGAGAGAGAGAGAGAGAGAGAGAGAGAGAGAGAGAGAGAGAGAGAGAGAGAGAGAGAGAGAGAGAAGAGAGAGAGAGAGAGAGAGAGGAGAGAGTGTGGGCGAAGGATGGAAAGAAGGAAGACAGGAAAGAAGGTAGGAAACAAAAGAAAGAAAAATAAACAAAATAGAAAGAATAAAAGAAAAAATGAACAAAACAAATGAATGAAGGAATGAAAGATAAAATGAAAACAGAAGAAAGGAAAAAGAAAAAATGCAGAAAAGAAAGAAGAAATTAAAAAAAGATACAATGAATATATGAATAAATAAATATATGTGCGAAGAACGGAAGGAACAAGCGAAAGAAAAGGGATAAGGAGGAAGAATAGACAAGTGGAAGAAGTAATGGAAGGAGGGAGAGAGGGAAGGAAGAGTAGACAGACAGTAGACAGGTATTGATTGTTTTTGATTGACTGACTGACTGACTTAATAACACAGCAAGAATAGTGTCATACGACGCAGCGACGGACAGACAGACAGACAGACAGACAGACGGACAGACAGACAGACAGACAGACAGACAGACAGACAGACAGACAGACAGACAGACAGACAGACGGACAGACGGACAGACGGACAGACAGACAGACAGACAGACGGACAAAAAAGAGAATAACGAGAAAAACACAAGGACACACAAAAAATATTGAAAAAAAGGAGAAAAATAAGATAAAGGATAAATCAGCTGGCGAAAAGTTTGTTACACACAGAGAGAGAGAGAGAGAGAGAGAGAGAGAGAGAGAGAGAGAGAGAGAGAGAGAGAGAGCTGTTTACATAATAAATATCCACATTTCTTCATTAGTTACAGCACAGAATCGTTACCATGACAACACTAACCCTCTCACAAACACACATAACTCAAACATTTTACCTCATAACACTAAGACCCATATTTTGAAACGCCCTGCCCTCTCTACTTTCTGCGGCCACAGAGATGATTAAATAGCTTCTCACTGGTGCATTTTTTCTGTTAACGATACAAATTTCTTATTAAACTATCACTCGTATCATGAAAACTTAAATGGGGACGCTCAGTAACTTCCATTTCCTATTAAACTATCACTGGAATCATAAAAACTCACTTCAGAACCCATATTATCTTCCATTCCCTATCAAATTTTCACTGAAATCATGAAAGCTCAATTCGAAACGCTCAATAACTTCCATCCCCTCTTAAACTATCACCGGAATCATGAAAACCCACTTCAGAACCCATAGTAACTTCCATTCCCTACCAAACTAGCACTGGTATCGTGAAAACTCAATTGAGAACCAGCAGTAATTTCCATTCCTTATTAAACTATCACCGGAATCATGAAAACCCACTTGAACACCTCATGCGGGTTCCAGAGACGAGATGAGGCTCCGAGGTGTTTGAGAATGCGGTCTTGAATACGAGGGAGGCGAGACAAAAAACACAACAAACCTGCATCGTCAAGATAAGTGGCATAATTATTCATTTCCCAAGTCGTTCGTAAGATTAATGTCAGACGAGAGGAACCGGCAAGGCTTAGCTGAGGAGGCTTTCTGGGGCTTTCCGTCTTTATTGTTCGATATAAAAAGAAGGAAAGGGAGGGAATGTATTCGTGTATTGTGGAAACTCTAATGGAATAGTGATAATCAACGAGGCATTATGTCTGAGCTCCTTGCGAGAATATGGGGCCTTGACACTGATGAGATGGGAATTAAATCGCTTATCTTTGTTCTCGATAGTTGCAACACACTATTACGTTGTGAGTCAGGATATACACTCTATCGTATCGTCTGTCTATCTGCCAGTCACTTTTTTGTCTATCTGGCTGTCTATTCACCTACGAGTATCTCTCTATATATCGATTTACCTATTTATCTATTTACGAGCCATGGTACA
>NC_087173.1:7627985-7632985 GCF_035594125.1 Scylla paramamosain
TTAACCCCAGCTCGCAATGGCCCCCTCACCATACTGCTCCTCCATATGGGTCTTCGTCATCCTATTCTGTCTATACATACCTTAAATATTTTCATGTAAGACTCACACTGGCCTAGGGAAACGAAAAAGGAAGAAAAAAGGATCCGCTGAGGTGCCAATCCTTAAAGAAAACGTCAAAAGTGTTATTCGCAATAGAAAGATGTCTTGAAATCTGCCTATTCCTCTCCTGGCGAACTGTACCAACGCAGCAACGCACACATATACCAGAATACAGTATCTTTTCTTGCTTACTGTTCTCCACAAAACTGTCTGTAACTGGGAACTGATGAGAGGAATATTTGTACACCAGAATACGGCTTCCCTTTCAGTTTATCATTCTACCTAACACACCAATGCATACTTATATACCAGAACACAACGTCCATTTCCCTTTATTCTCCCTGCCGTGTGTGTAACTGAGGAGAAGCAGCAGTGCAGGCCAATATTCCTGTCATGAGCCTTTAACTCTGCCCGGCGAAGGAGTTCTTTGTTCCTCCCTTACTCATTAGTTCCTCAGCAAACTGGGCTAATTAAGTCTTTCAGGTGGGGATAACTACTCCTGCCCTGGATGTAATCTTGCCTGTGTGTGTCTTGCAGTCTGCGTATTGTCGGGAAGTCTCAATTCTTTATCACACGCTTGCTTAATTATTCTACTACGCACTCTTCTTCCTCTTTTCCTTCTCCACCTCGTCTTGTATCTTGCTCTCTCTTTTTTTTTTTTTACTTTTCATTCTTCTTGTCCTGGTTAATTATTGCTACTAAGCCCTTTTCTTTTCTTTCTTCTTGTCTTATGTCATGTTCTTTTTTGTTTTTGTCATTCTTCTACTCGTCTTTCGCCCTCCTCCTCCTCCTCCTCCTCCTCCTCCTCCTCCTCCTCGTTAGGGTCATATGATCTTCCTCTGGTGGTTTAATATTGATCGATCAATCTTTCCTCCTCCTCCTCCTCATCCTCCTCCCCCTCCTCCTCCTCTCCTTACTCCTTCCCTTCATTCTCCTCTTATCTTCTCCTTCTTTCTCTTACTCCTACCGTTCCTCTCCTCCTCTTTATCTTACTCTTCCTTGTCCTTCTCTTATCTCTACTCTTCCTCCTTGCATTCTTATTTCCATTATTCCTGCTTCATTAATACTTTCACCACCTCCACTACCACCACCACCACCACCACCACCTTCACCATCATCATCATCAACGGACGTGTGTGTTGGTGATGCACTGACGCATCACTCAGGCTGGTGGGTGGTGAGAGATAGTGATGGATAGTGATAAGGGGTGAGTGGTGGTGACAAAAAGGTGATGAGGTAAGAATATGTGTGGCGTGGTGATTGTGTTATGCTGTGTGTGGTGATTGTGGAGAGGTGATGATGGTGTGATTGTTAGTGATGGTGATAGATGGTGACTTGTTAAAGACGGTGATGAGTATTGCTGGGAGTGATATGGTGGTGTGGTGGTGGTGATTATGGTGGTGGCAGTGGTGTAATACAGATAGTGGTTAGTAAAGTTAGGAGTGGTGTGTTCGGCAGTGGTGATGGTGGTGGTGGTGGTGGTGGTGGGCACAAGAAAGTGAGCGAGTGATGAAGGTAATTGTTGGTGATGAATAGAATTACACTTGTGGAAAATCTGGTTGTATATAACTTAGTCAGACACACACACACACACACACACACACACACACACACACACACACACACACACACACACACACACACAAAAACACACACACACACACACAACTATTACTTCTCCATCAACTTCTATAATAACAATAACAACTGCTACTGTTACTGCTACCACAACAAAACCAACAACAACAACTACTACTACTATAACAACAACTACTATTACCACCACTACTCCTTCTGCTTCCTTCTGCTTTTAGCTCTTTCATCATTAGCATTATCAATATCAACCAAACCAGTCACCGATGAAATTGCATAGCGCTCACATACTTCACGCCTCCCCCCCCAACACCTTCCCTTCCCTCGCGGCAGTGGCTCCTAACATGCAATTATCCTTTGTTACTATTCCCTCAGCTCATTGCCTCATTGTCTCTCCCTGAAGAAAGCTGTATTGGCGTGTGCATTTCAATTACTGGAAAGGGGGTGAGCATTTATTCTCTCTCTCTCTCTCTCTCTCTCTCTCTCTCTCTCTCTCTCTCTCTCTCTCTCTCTCCTCTCTCTCTCTCTCTCTCTCTCTCTCTCTAAAACTACATCCTGAATCTTTTCCCAGCTATTCTGTTTCTAAGTATGCTAATATTTTCCTTTTGCATTGACAGCAGCACATTTCGAACACAAAGCACGTAGGCAGTGTAAAACTTTCCTCAGTAAATATGTGCTGCTGTTAATAATTTTGTCTCTGTGTTTCATTCAAATCCTCTCCCTTTGAGGCTTTGTCATTACTCGCAGAACAATTATTGTGTGAACTGCACCTTTTGTCCGCGTTGATTGGATGTCTGTGTTCTGAAGCATGAATAAAGTACGAATGGTGTATAGGTCATGTACAGGTGTCCTACATAAAGGTGTCGCATGATTTAAAATAAAGAATGATACAAAATAAAGTGTATGCCTGATAACAACTTCCACCTATTGCATTTCCAGTTCTTCTCGGTTGTTACGGAACTACACAACAACAACAACACTACCACTGCCACTACCATCACCAGCACCACCACCACCAACAATAACAGCAACAATAACAACAACAACAACAACAATAATAATAATAATAATAATAATAATAATAATAATAATAATAATAATGATACACCTCCACACACACACACACACACACACACATACACCTTACTAACAAACATAGTTCATTCTATTTTCTCTTAGGAAACAAAAATAAAATAAATAAATAAATAAATAAATAAACCCAGGACAAGCAAGCAGCCTTCACCTAATGCTACGTGGCGTCGAAGGTTCATTAATAAGGGAGGCAGATTAATTAACTACCTCGTTAGCGGGAGGACCTCAGGACCCGAGAAGCGGCTGGCGATGATGGAATGACGGCAGGTGTTGTGGCCACCTGCTCCCCGCGACACCCCACTTCCTTCTCGGGTGAGTTGAGACGTCGAGTACCTTAATCCCTTCACTGCTATTTGACGCATCTCCCCTCCACCACTAACCACTCAGAGACATTTATTCTTGTTCTACAGCCATTTCTAAACAATATACTGACTAAAAATTGCCAAGTCTATTCTTCTAATACTTTTTCCTTCTTGTAGACGCTTATAAAGAATTCATGCATTTTTTTGCAGTTGAGAATTGTTGCATATAGGAATACAGTCCCAAAAAAGTCTTGTGCAGTCATAACACGGGAAAAAGGAGGGCATGCAGTCGGTAAGGTCGGAAGGGTAGTTACCATGGAAACAACGATAGATAACGATAACAACGATAGATAGATTCCTTCAAGAGGGAGGTTTCAAAACACTTATTCACCAATTTTTGACCACTGCTTTGACCCTTTTATGGGACTGGCATTTCAGTGGGCATTTTTTTTTTATTGGATTTTTGTTGCCCTTGGCCAGTGTCCTTCCTACATAAAAAAAATAAATAAATGGTAAGACATGGGACACTGCGAGGGTCAGAGAATCAAGAAAGTCTATTTGAAAAGAGAAGTCGATGAGACGAAAAACTTTTGACGCCATCCTGTCCAGATAAGCTGTATGAATTCATCTTTCCTGTATGTGGAAGCAGTACTCCATGCATAGGCAGAAAAATCTGTGTAGCGAAAGCAGCTGGTAGGAGGATAGGTAATGGAGGAAGTGACACAAAACACCTAACCTATTTTTGCAAGGGAGTGTGGAATTTCAAGCTGAGATTTCAAATGAAGAGGATTCCAAGACTGTTCAATGTTGAGGAGGGGCAAAGTTGGGTATCACCGAAGGAGAGTTACATGGAAAGTTGTGTCGAGTACAGAGATGAAGGGATCGAGTTACGTGACAGAGGCTCCCAACTTCTTCCACTCACTTGTATTGCTACCCATCTATTCCTATTTCTATGAAGAGGTTAGTCGCATCTCGGTCATCGTCAGCCTTCATGACTCCGCTGCAGGACAAAGACTCCCCAACTCCTCCACTCACCTCCATCACTGTCCGTCTATTCCAGGTCAGCCCAGCAAAGTTTTCAGTCAAATTTCTCCATAAAACAGGAAATGACGGAAAGACAAATTTTGTTCTTTTCTTTCGTTGTTGTTTTTTTTTATTCATTACCAAAGACGCTGTTAATTTGTCATACTGTGCAAGGGAGTGAAATTTCGGAGGGAAACAGATTTAGAAAAACACGAAAAAAAAAATTGTAGTTATTGGACGTTAAAATGATGCATGATATTATTTGTCTACATGTCTGTATCTCTGTCTGTCGGTCTTTCTATTTTCTCTATCTATCTATCTTTCTATCTATCTAAGTCTGTGTGTCCCTCTGTTTGCCAATGTCTCTCTCTCTCTCTCTCTCTCTCTCTCTCTCTCTCTCTCTCTCTCTCTCTCTCTCTCTCTCTCTCTCTCATTAACCGCTCATTTTCACACAGCAAAATCTGCATAATTTCCTTCCTTCCCTGCTAGTCTCGTTATCACAGCTCCTCCTCCTCCTCTTGCTCCTCCTCCTCCTCCTCCTCCTCCTCCTCCTCCTCCTCCTCCTCCTCTTCTCCCTCCTGCTCCTCCTCCATCTCCTCATACTCCTTGAATCCTCTCTGTCTGTCTCTTTGTCTTCATACATATTGATAATTTTACTTCATAACAACTGCACTTCCCACTCTTCTTACTGTTCCTTGCTGCCATTCCGTTATTTTGTCAAGTTTCTCACCAAGTACTCGTTTTCCCGGTCCTTTATCATAACTACGCAGCCTTCACTTCGTTGTTCCCCATTCCCTTTTAAGCTTCTATTATCACCTGGTCTCGCGTTTCATCTTTCAGCAGGCGCCACCATTAGTCCCTTCCCTTCCCTTTCATTTCCCTCCCCGCCTC
>NC_087173.1:7635485-7662985 GCF_035594125.1 Scylla paramamosain
TCAGTCCGACGAGAGAGAGAGAGAGAGAGAGAGAGAGAGAGAGAGAGAGAGAGAGAGAGAGAGAGAGAGAGAGAGAGAGAGAGAGAGAGAGAATTATATGTGGAAGGGAGAGGAGAGGGTAGATAAACAGAGCAGGTGGAAAGGGACGATATGTAGGGCAGGAGGCGAGTGGAATGGAAGGTAAGGGGAGGAAAGGTATTAATAAATCTATACAGCTCAAGATAATACAAAACTGTACTCTATACACTCTTGCTGTTGTTATGAATTTGACTTTCTCTGAGTGTAAAAAAGTGTTTAATTAATCTGAATGAAGTGACTGTGTGTGTGTGTGTGTGTGTGTGTGTGTGTGTGTGTGTGTGTGTGTTGATGAAACAACGAGTGAAGGGTTATGTTTACCATCAAAGTTTTAAACGCACAAAAAACGGAAAATATATGAAAATAAATTGATACAAATGGCCCACAGAATAACAAAAATAGAAAAGGGATACAAAAATTGTATTCCAAATTGCAAAATATATAACAAATGCGTGTAAATTTCCAAAGATTATATATATATATATATATATATATATATATATATATATATATATATATATATATATATATATATATATATATATATATATATATACTTAACTGTGTACAATACGCACGTATGCTTATTTAAATCTTATCAACACTAAACTCTTTTCAATAAAAATAGCAATAAAAGCTTAACAAATATCTTTCTACATTTTTGCGGTCATCATCACCATTAACATCATCAAGAACAACAACACTTTCTGAAGGACAAAGACCTCTCGAAACCCCCACACCTTCCCTGCCGCCCACATTCTCCCCCACGCCAGCAAAACGTCCAACTCTCCCTCCACAGGTAATGACGACCAGTGGTTCAGTAACAGGTGCTTTATCTCGGAACTAATATGGACTCCTTTCCGCCGTGTGAGTATAGAGAGCAGGAGAAATATAGGAGTGTTTGTATTGATAACAGACTAAGGATATGTGCGATAAAAGATTGTTGTAAAAAGTGAGCTGCCTGGCTGGTTGGCTGGCTCTCTCTCTCTCTCTCTCTCTCTCTCTCTCTCTCTCTCTCTCTCTCTCTCTCTCTCTCTCTCTCTCTCTCTCTCTCTTTTATAAATATTAAAAATAACACACATTATTATTAGAATAAGGAATGCTCCAAATAAGAATCTCTCTCTCTCTCTCTCTCTCTCTCTCTCTCTCTCTCTCTCTCTCTCTCCCACAAAGGCGGCCACACCCTTACCACCTACACTAATAACACCAATTAACACACTTCTTCCTTCCCTTTCTCCCTCCCACCCTCTCTCCTATCGTCCATCTCCCTTCCCCCTCTCCCTCTCACCCCTCACCTTCACCCACTGTACCCTTCGCCACACTCGCTTACCTTCCAGTTCGGTGTTTTATTCTCTTCTTTATACCTCCTTTATCCTCCTTTTCTCACTTCCCTCTCCTCCTGTTCCATTGATTATCTCCTACTCTCCTTCGCTGTAGCAAAAGACCCTCTCCTCTTTCTCCCCTGTCCATATTGTTTTCCTCTCACTTTACTGTAACTCCGTAATACACACACACATACACACTCGCGCTTTCTCACGTATATCCTCCCCTCGTCTCGCCATTCTGAATTATTATTGCGTAGATTTAATGCAGAATTTTACGTCTAATTATGATGTGGCTGGTAAATACACCAGACCCCCACATTGTTAAACGCATTTGATATCGAGAATAAGGTTTCCGATCGCCTAAAGCAGCGCGAAGGTTTAAATCTGCAAGGAAAAGGAAAGCCCAGTACGGAAAAGTTGCATAAAGGGAAAGTTTTAAAGCCGAAAGCTCCATCTATCTGAAGGAAATGCCAAATACGTATGCCTCTGTGCCGACCCTCACTGGCTTACGGGCTCACTGGCTCACGGGTTCACTGGCTTATCGGCTGCCTTCCACGATAAATAGACTGCAAGATAGAGATGCAAGTTCATATGGATTATCAACTCTTAGTGGATTACACGTTCAGAGTTAAGCATATTCGTTTTTTTTATATAATTTCCGCGCCTTGGTGGTGATTGAGGTTATCAAGGGTGTTTTCAGTTCAGCAAGAATTCTGTATCATCAGTGAGAAAAACACCCAAGAGAGCCCAGCTAATCACCTATGTGGCTTTTGAAAACAGTGCTGATGAGAGAACAAAGGGATTAAGAATACGAGCCAATGGGGGGTAGGGGGAGGGAGGGCCCTGTGTCCATATGCAAGCCAGCCAAGTTTTAAAGTTTATAATTAAGTTAAGGAAGTAATATCATAGGTTCTTTTTTAGATAAATATTTTTTAGGAGTAAGGTAAAGGAGGAGAAAAGTCTTAATTGGTGTGTGTGTGTGTGTGTGTGTGTGTGTGTGTGTGTGTGTGTGTGTGTGTGTGTGGTACTTTATGGTGGTGTTTGCGGCAAGTTTGTTGATAGTGTGACCTCTCTGTTTTTTTTTTTTTATTTTGTTTTTACTATTCTCTTTTCCGTTGTTGTTGTTGTTGTTGTTGTTGTAGTTTTTGTTATTGTTGTTCTTTGTCGTCACCGTCGTTGCCGCCGCCGCCGCCGCCGCCGCCGCCGCCGCAGTAGCAGCCGTCGTCGTCGTCGTTGTCGTCGTCGTCGTCGTAGTCGTCGCCGCCGCCACTGCCGCCCCCGTCGTCGCCGTCGTCGTCGTGGCCGCCGCTACCGCCGCCGCCGCCACCGTCGTCGTCGTCGTCGTGGCCGCCGCCGCCGCCACCGCCGTCATCATCGTCGTCGTCGTTGCCGCCGCTGCCGCCGCCGTCGTGGCCGCCGCCGCCGTCGTCGTCGTCGTCGTCGTGGCCGCCGCTGCCGCCGCCGCCGCCGCCGCCGCCGTCGTCGTCGTCGTCGTCGTGCCCGCTGCTGCCGCCGCCGCCGTCGTCGTCGTCGTCGTAGCCGTCGCCGCCGCCGCCGCTGTCGCCGCCGCCACCGCCGCCGCCGCTGTCGTCGTCGTGGCCACCGCTGCCGCCGCCGCCCCCGCCGCCGCCGCCGCCGCCGCCGCCGCCGTCGTCGTCGTCGTCGTCGTCGTCGTCGTCGTCGCCACCGCCGTCACCGCCGCTATCGTTGCAGCAGCAGCATCATCATCACCACCACCACCACCACCACCACCACCACCACTACAAGTAGTAGTAGAAGTAGTAGTAGTAGTAGTAGTAGTGGTAGCATAGCAGTAATAGTAGTGCTAGTAGTAGTAAAGTCATCATCACTATCACCACAATCGTCTTAATCACCCCAGTCATCATCATAACCATCAAAGGACCAGCGGGACATCTGGCTCTCACTGCCTCTCTCATTCCCACTTGCCTATTGAAATTCGCCTCAAGTACAGCCACTTCAGCCAACATTTTCCCCCCAGCCAAAAACTCCCCCAGCCAGGCACGGTGTATGCAAAGCAGCCTCTCGTAAAATTATATCAACCATCTTGAGCTGCCGCCGGTGCAACGCGTGCAGGCGAGGAGGAAGGTGAGGAAATGACATTACATGGGAGAAAATTAACCCTTTCAGTGTTATTTGATACATAACATTATATTACAAAGTACTGACATTTCTTATTTTTTTTCATTCATCGACTGGGTACAGCAAATGTATAATTTAATTCATTTTTTTTCTTGTGTGTGCTTTTGGTGTTTTAAATTGTTGCATGTAGCACAAGAATGGCTAAGAGATGAAATAAAGAGGATTAAGAGAAGGTTAAATTTATTTTCCTTCGACAGCTTCTTCTAAATGGTATCTTGGTATTGAAAGACCTACTGTTTTGATACTCTTTTTTTTTTTTTTTAAGATTGCAAAAATTTTCTACAGTGCTTTTAGTGTTTTGAGTTCCATATCGCAATGACATTCTTAAAAAAGTGACAGAAAGAGGATTAGGATAAGGTTTAATTTGATCTATTGCTAAGGCATCATAGTATTTCATTTTCAGGAAAGGGGAACTATAATCGGCTGAAAAAAAACAACGAAAAAATAACTCCTTATATGATCATTAAAAGGCAAAAAGGGGATCAGGTCAAAGAAATTAAGCACTCTGACCAAAGCACATGAGAAAAAAATGGAAATATATGAAAAAAAACAAAACAATTTCCATGTGGGAATTGAACGGAAAAGGAGGAAATAAAAAAAAACACTTTCACCTTTTGCATCTGAAAAAAAAATATAGAAAAGAATTTATTCACATGTAAAAAAAAAAAAAAAATAGTTATGCACTTTAAACCTTAGTAATGAAGGACCTGAAAAAAAAAAAATATTGAAAAAAAGAGCTCAATATAATTACAAAGCAAGGGAAGAAAGGTTAAGGAAAGCGAGCTAATCACTTTAACATTTCGCTCACGAGCCTCTACACTCCAGCACCTCCTGAGGAAATATAAAGTGTAATCTAGCGAGGAAAAAAAATAAACTACATTACTCATTCGATGTTTCAAAGACTAAAAAAAAAAAAATGTTAGAAAAAAATCAGGTATTTCGACATTTTGCTACGGAAAAGGAAATACTAAAAAGCGTGAGAGAAATATATGAAAACTATTCTAAAAAGAAAAGAAAAATAGGATAAATTCTGAGCAGATTGGCGTCTAATGTAGGAGCCACAATGAAAGAACCGCAAGGAATAGAGAAAAGAACACAACCCAAACAGAATTAAAAGCTAAGGAAAGCGAGTCAAGGAAAAATCAGCTAAGTACTTTGATCTCTCGCCAAGAAACTGCACGACTCAAGCGGCTTAAGGAAAACGGTAATCCGCTAAGGTACTTTTGGCTTTCACTCAAAAGAGGCAAGTTTATTTCGCCGTAATCTTACATTATCTTAGTTTCCCCCTTCCTTCAAAACTTCCCTCGAGTAACTTTTATCCAGGTGGGGCCGGGAACAAACAGGAGGAAAGGTAAAGTGCGAGGGAGAGACTTCGTACTCAAGCTCGTTATTCTTAAACGGTTTGGGTTCTCAGGGGGGAGTATTTTCAGAGGCTACAGAGATGATCTGTTGGCCTCTCTCAGTGCTCTTACAGACTGATGCTGCAGAGCTCTTATTAAACTATCAATAGAATCAGGCACACCTTTGAACATACAAACACATTCCAATAGGTCCTGTTAAGTGGATTCAAAATTATACCGCGAAAGTTTTAAGAATGAAATTAGCAATACTACCAGAAGGAAAGAAACCTTTTAGTAATCAGTGCCACTTAAAAAAAAAAAAAAAAAAAGGGAATCATACACTATCTCGAAAACACATAAAAAAAAAAAAAAATCATTAGGTCCTGTTAAGTATGGTCAAAACTAGACACGGGAACTTTTAAGAATGGACTCCGCAGCACTACCGGGAACCAAGAAAGCTTTAAGTACCCGGTGCCTTGCAGAGAACTGAGAATTATACACATCCTCGGAAACCCAAACGAATTCCATTTTCTCCTCTTACATGTAGACAGAATTAGTCACCGAAACCTCTAAGAACGAAATTAGCACCGCCAGGAAGCCAGACACCTTGAAGTACCCGCTGCCCTCCCAAAGAACTGAAAGCGCACGGGACTTCTCTCGGTCAAGTTTTCAAAGCGGTAGGCGGAGAGCTGAAGAAAATCAAAGACAGGCAAGCAAATCGCCTCCGGACGCTGAGTTAACAAAATAAACCGTCGTAAAGAAAGAGTAACGAGGTGCGCACGCCGAGTTGCCTTCCCCCGCCGCCGCCCCATTGTATTTATTTGCATTTTCAGCGAGATGGTATGAAAATAAAACAGTGTAGAGCTGAAATATGAGCCGTATAAGGTTAATAGCAAGGCATCCACGGAATTACACGCACTTCCTGCCGTCCGCTAAATTACAAGCACTTTCAGAGTAACTGCCGGCGCGTTATTTCCAGAAAGGACATATTTGGTAATTAAAAGAGTGTAAGGAAAAGTAGTGAGTTTTAAAGGCAAGATATATTTAATAATTCTAATGACAAAAAACAAGCCTGTTACTTTCAAGCTAGAGATACTGAATCACTTAAACGACGTAAAATTAAATAAAAACAGCGGCAAGTGAACAAGTGAGCGAACTGAATAAAAGATTACACCAACCACCACCAAAGCAACAGATTTCACAACGGGAATCACGCACATACAAAATAAAAACAAAAACAAAAAAACAAAAACAAAAAAATAGAGGAAAACATCGCAATTTTTCTACAGGACGTTCACTTCTAAAGAAAACATCATTTAAAAAGAAACATTTGTAGAAGGAAGAACAATATCGAAGAAAGTAGGGAGTTTGATTACGTCATTAGAAAACTGGGCTGACACACACACACACACACACACACACACACACACACACACACACACACACACACAGAGAGAGAGAGAGAGAGAGAGAGAGAGAGAGAGAGAGAGAGAGAGAGAGAGAGAGAGAGAGAGAGAGAGAGAGAGAGAGAGAGAGAGAGAGAGAGAGAGAGAGAGAGAGAGAGAGAGAGAGAGAGGAAATGATGACACCCACACCCTCCTTACCTTCCTCCCTTTTTCCTCTTATTACATAATGGCAAGAGAGAGAGAGAGAGAGAGAGAGAGAGAGAGAGAGAGAGAGAGAGAGAGAGAGAGAGAGAGAGAGAGAGAGAGAGAGAGAGAGAGAGAGAGAGAGAGAGAGAGAGAGGTCCATCTGCAGGAAATATTAACCTTGTTTGGCCGGAAACGACTCGGCTTTGGAGAGACTAAACTGCACATTAAGGTAGGAGAGATGCGAGTCAGGGGAGAGGAGAAGAAAGGAGAGACGGGGATAGAAGAGATAATGGAGGCAGCGGGAGGCGGGGCGGGAGGCGGGGCGGGAGGCGGGGAGGAAGGGAGAGGGAAGGAGAGAGAAAGAGAGAGTAAGGTGGGAGGAAATGAGGATTAGACAAGAAGCAAAAACATCGTGAACAGAGAGAGAGAGAGAGAGAGAGAGAGAGAGAGAGAGAGAGAGAGAGAGAGAGAGAGAGAGAGAGAGAGAGAGAGAGAGAGAGAGAGAGAGAGAGGATAATACAAAGCAATGAACACAGGATCAAACACAACAACAAACTCTTAAGTCCTATGTACCAAGACTATTACATTCAACTGCTCTGCCCTAACTACTTAAAAGATACTACAAATCCTACTAGTAACACCCTGCCCACCTCAAAGCACATAAAAAAAGGAACATAACCCACAAAACTAATATAAACTAGGAGAAAGGAGGCAGCACTTTGAACTTTGATATGAAACCACAACAAAAGCGAAGTGGTTGAGTTAACAAAGTGAGAAAGAGGAAACGAAGAATATAATCTGCTTTAATTCCTATTCGTGCCAACACTTAGCTACCTACGGGAGACTTAAGTTTATTGATACGATAAGATACAGTGTTATTTTGTGTTACTTTACGTCATTTATCCCTCATAGTGACGTTACGAGTGAGTCATGAGTCAGCCGCCATATTAGGGAACACCGCGCGAGACTGTGAGAAGTTAGGTTATAGTGGCAAATTAAGAGGCTTTTGTGCCCTGTGCGAGAGGAGGAGCGAAGGTGCCATAATAGAAAGAGGGTCCGGGTGCCAAGAAGTATATCGTAGACGCGCTGACGTAGAGGATAGGCTGGCACGGCGAGGGCAAAGTGGCACTCCACATAGCAAGACGCCGTGACCCTGTCTCTGCATCCACTTGATAATGTCACATCGCTTCCAACTCCTCCTGCTGCTGCTCCTCCTCCTCCTCCTCCTCCTCCTCCTCCTCCTCCTCCTCCTCTTCTTTCTCTTTCCCTCCTTCTCTTCTTTCTCTTTCCCTCCTCCTCTTTCTCTTTCCTTACACCTTCTCTTCTTTTCTCTTCCCTTTCTCCTCCTCCTCCTCCTCCTCCTCTTCCTCCTTCTCTTTTTTTCCCTTTTTTTCTTCTACGGTTTCTTTATTGTTCATTTTAGTTTTGTGATCCTTTCCTTTGTTTTTTTTGCTTTCTTGTTGTTTATGTTCTTCTCCTCCTCCTCGTCGTCGTTCTCCTCCTCCTCCTCCTCCTCCTCCTCCTCCTCCTCCTCCTCGTTTTCTTCTCAATTTAGTTTATTCTTGTTAATTTTAGTCTTGTGTTCTTTTCTTCTGTTCTTTTTTTTCTTGGTCTTCTTGTTCTCCATGTTCTCTCCCTTCTCCTCTTCTTCTTCTTCTTCCTCTTCTTCCTCTTTTTCTTCTCTATTTCTTTTATTCTTGTTAATTTTAGTCTTGTATTCCTTGCTTCTTTTCTTGGTCTTCTTGTTCTTCTCCTCCTCCTCTTCCTCCTCCTCCTCCTCCTCCTCCTCCTCCTCCTCCTCCTCCTCCTCCTGCTCCTCCTCTTCCACCTTTTCTTCTCTATTTCTTTTATTTTTTTTCTTCTTTTATTATTTTTTTGTGTTCCTTTTCTCGGTTCTTGGTTTTCTAGCTCTTCATGTTCTCCTCCTCCTCCTCTTTCCCCTCTTCTTTTTGCTCCTCCTCCTCTTCCTTCTCCTCCTCCTCCTCTTCCTCCTCCTCCTCTTCCTTCTCCTCCTCCTCCTCTTCCTTCTCCTCCTCCTCCTCTTCCTCCTCCTCCTCCTCGTGCAGTAAAGACAACACCAATGTGACTCTTTTCCTTGAAGACAAATACACAAGGCAAACACACATGAATTTCCACAGGTTTTCAAAGCGCATCCATCAAGAGGCAAGGTGAATAAAGGCGGGAAGGGGAAGGAAGGGGAGGGGAAGTGGGGCGGGAGGGGAAGTGGGGGGCGGTTGGTGTTGGACAAACGACACACAATCTTGGCACCCTCTTCTCCCCTCCACCCTGTGTCCCTGAAGGCTTGAATTGTCACGCAAACGCTATCTATTGTGACCCTTAAGACATACACACACACACACACACACAGTTGGGCCATCCGAGGCTTAATAATATACACGATAATTTACCCCCGTGAAAGATTTATATTGGTATTATGAAGGGTGGGATATGAGGGAGTATTTCAAGAGGCGGTGTGTGTCCTCGTCATTGTGTGCCTGGCGGGACGGAGGGAGTGGGAGGGAGGGGGAGAGAGGGTAGGAGGGAAAGGTCTTACTTCACCTAATCGTATGTTTTAGTGCCATTGTCTTCCCGAGCTTCAGT
This sequence comes from Scylla paramamosain, assembly GCF_035594125.1. Classification (NCBI taxonomy): domain Eukaryota; kingdom Metazoa; phylum Arthropoda; class Malacostraca; order Decapoda; family Portunidae; genus Scylla; species Scylla paramamosain. Next base: position 7,644,579 of record NC_087173.1, read on the forward strand.
CTAATGCTGCAAGGTGGGAGTCTTCAAGTATGTGAGAGGGCAGGACAGACTTCTTTATTAGAGTTTTAAAAATAGTGTTTATTAAGCGTCAGAAAGAGTCTCGGGCGCCAAAATTCCATCCAAGGGAGATAACACATGACATACTTCTAGGTAGGTTCTCCGGGCGCCGCTAGGGTGACGAGGAGACGGGAAAACACGGCGTGCCCCTCCTCTCATCCACCGCCGCTACTCCCCACGCCCAATCTTGCCTTCCGCTTACAACCCGTGATAATACTCCCATTTCTCCCATTGCGGCCCGATGCACGCTAGACACACAAGGCAAAAGTAGCAGATCGAGTCTCTTTACTGCGGATCGTTTGGTGCGGTCCGCTGGGAGGGAGCCAAGGGGAGTCCAATGCTACTATACGGGTTACCGCCTGCAAGCTGCGTGGTGGCGGTGGTGGTGGTGGCGGTGTATGGTATGGTGGTGGTGGTGGTGGTGGTGGTGTGTTGCCGCATCGCCGCTCCTTCTCAGTGGGTCGTTTTATATAAGGACGTTTTCTGGTAGTAGCTGTCCGCACGACCCAGGAAGCCGTGCCAAACAAGCAAAAAGGCGGCGGGCGGCGGGCGGCGGGCGCGTGACACACAAAACGCGCCAAAACCACAGCGATGAGTGATGAGGCTCGCGTTTCTGCTCGTCCCGCCGTGGTGGTGTCTAAAAGGCCTCGTGGGAGATACTGTTTAGTTTGTGTCGTCTGTGATTACTCAAAGCTCGTGATGGAAGGCCGCGGTGAACGCCTCCTCTGTGCGCCTGTCCCTTCCCTCCCCTACCCCACACAACCCAGTCCCTCCCCGCTGCAGTAACCGTGGAAAGTATGTGAAGCTCAACGTTTTTTTTTTTTTTTTTTTCACAAGCCACCTGTCGCCACCTGCCATAATTTAGAGCGTTCCACCTGCCCACCCCAGACCCACCACCTGCCACCACCTGCTGCTGCCAGTTAACAAAAGGGACCACCTACCATTACCAATTACCAATATTTTTAACTATTACCCATCACCTTGCACCTCCGTGATCCGCCGCAGGGGAAGGCTCTCTCTCTCTCTCTCTCTCTCTCTCTCTCTCTCTCTCTCTCTCTCTCTCTCTCTCTCTCTCTCTCTCTAAAATTACTGTTTGTCTGCTGTGCTGTTGAACTCTTCCTTTGTGTTCTGTTTCTTATATTTCATCACCTGAAGCATTTTTGTCTTCGTTTCGTTTCTTTCCTTGCATAGTTTCCTGCCTGGCTTCTTTTTCTTTAAGTGTTTGTTGTGAATGTCAATCATAATGTAGTCGCACTTTTTTATTCTCTCTCTCTCTCTCTCTCTCTCTCTCTCTCTCTCTCTCTCTCTCTCTCTCTCTCTCTCTCTCTCTCTCTCTCTCTCTCTCTCTCTCTGCCAGCTGGTACAATGCAGGTGGCTGGCAGCTGGCACGCACTCTCATAAATGCCTGAAGGTCAGTAACCATCATCTAGCTAAACTTTATGTCAGCCTTAAGGCAGAAGGACACAATACTGGTGCACTGTTTTCTCGCTTTTCTAATAAACGCTGCGTAACTCTCATCCAGTAGCCATCCCCGTCTGTCACTTCTTGCTTCTAATCTGCAGAAACTGAGACATTTTTAAATCTAAAGAGGAGCATTAAGAGCAAGATAAATGCTACATTAGCGGAACGAAAGAAGTAAGGACTGTCTACTTAAAATGTGCAAGAGAATATGTGTGTGTGTGTGTGTGTGTGTGTGTGTGTGTGTGTGTGTGTGTGTGTGTGTGTGTGTGTGTGTGTGTGTGTGTGTGTGTGAGTGTCTGAATGCCCCTTATTCAAAAAACCTTTGCTCTCTCACCACGACTATTTTCAAAAGCCACAGAGATGATTAGCCAGGTTCTGAAGACTGTTTCTGCTGCTAATAATGTAAAAACCTCGTTATTCTTCCGCTACAACCATAAAGACACACTTAAGAATCCGTTTCACATCAACTAAATGCCTTTGAAAATAGAGGAGATGCGGCAACAAGTGTTTCGGAATATAATCCAATGAGCTCAGATAAGTCGACTACAACTAACGCTAACTTCCGCAGAAATTAATGAACCCTCCGAGGAAGTTAAAGGATACACTTGGATACAAAAGTGCATGTCATACCAAGTCCCGGTGTGTGGAGGGTTCGTGCCGCGACACCTCTGGCTTTGCTCCTTCACCGCGGGAGGTAATTAGGCGTGAGTGCAGGTGAGTTTCAGCTGTTAATGAGGCAGCAGATGTGGGGCCGTGAAACTTAACACTGTGGTCACGAAGGAGGAGACATTTTTCCAAGGGTATATTGCGAAAAGAAATCTGGAAAGTGGTGACTGAGGGAAGAAGGGAAGGGAAAAGACGAGGTGAATGATTAGAAAATGAAATATAGTAAGAAATGAACACGAAAAAGAAGCGACATATTGTACTTTATGAACAGAATTAAGTAACGCGAAAGGAAGACAACTGGAAAGTGATAAAAAAAAATAACTGCTGGAAGAAAAGACAACGTAAAAACCTGAAGAAGACGAAATGAGTGTGCAGAGATAGTAACAATAAGAAAAAAAAATGAAAAAGACAACACCAGGAAGGAAGTGGTGCAAATTTTCAACAACAGAGAGAGAGAGAGAGAGAGAGAGAGAGAGAGAGAGAGAGAGAGAGAGAGAGAGAGAGAGAGAGAGAGAGAGAGAGAGAAACACGCAAATCTAAAAATAGCGAGTGTGCGTGCCGATTAGCAACTTTTAGCTTATTGGGGGGTAGGGAAGGGCAGGGGACGAAAAATATGAAGTAAGTAAATCCGGAATGGAAAAAAAAAAGCTTGGATAAAAAACTAATGCTGTTTGGCTTAGAATATAACATTACGCTGCAGTGCTCTCTCTCTCTCTCTCTCTCTCTCTCTCTCTCTCTCTCTCTCTCTCTCTCTCTCTCTCTCTCTCTCTCTCTCTCTCTCTCTCTCTCTCTCTCTCTCTCTCTCTCTCTCTCTCTCTCTCTCTCTAGAAAAGTACCGTTTCTCTCAAGTTCTTTTTTTTTAATTCTTTCGTTATTTCGGTTTCGTTTATTGTATTTCATCACCTCACGCTATTTTTTTTATTTTTTTTATTTTGCTCCTTCCCTTTTGTAGTTCCTGTCTATCTTTTATTCCCTAACTGCTTGCTGTCAGTCTCTCTCTCTCTCTCTCTCTCTCTCTCTCTCTCTCTCTCTCTCTCTCTCTCTCTCTCTCTCTCTCTCTCTCTCTCTCTCTCTCTCTCTCGCCGGGTTAACGTCCCAGCGAGTCCCCTTCACACCACATGAGCCTAAGAGACAAATAAACACAAACAAACAGACAAAAAGCCAGCAGCAGCCCCTCGCCTGAAGCACATCAACACACGGCACAAGGTGAACCAAAACACAGACGGTCACTGTTGCCGCAAATAAACACACACGCCCCTCACGCCCCGGAACAGTGTCTGGTGGTCTGGCTGGGGAGGGCGCTGCTGGAGGACTGTCTTAGGTATTACACTCTCCTGCTGTTTTCAATACCTTGCTATCTGCTGTCGCTTATTCCCTCACCTGTCGCTGCCGTGCTCCATCTCTCGCTATCTTCTGCTGTTTGTTGCGTGGTTATTGCTCTTTTAAATTTGATGGTTGTGTGTTTAGTCCTCTCTCTCTGTCTGTCTGTCTCCCTGAATACTTACTCTCACTTCCCTCTCTCTCTCTCTCTCTCTCTCTCTCTCTCTCTCTCTCTGACCCAGACTTTGTACTTATTCTTACTTCTTCCTCTCTGCGTAAGCCTTGTTAGATACTTTTACTTTTCTTTCTCTCCCTGTACAAGACATATTTTTGTCTCACTACTCAAGATTTTTCTACTCATTCTTACTTTTCTCTCTCTCTGCACAAGACTTCCTACTTTCTCTTACTTTTTCTCTCTGCTCAAGACTTGATTCTAACTCTTACTTCGCCTTCCGCATAAGACTTTCTATTTTATTAGTGGCGAGTCACTGGGAGCTTTTAAAAGAAGATTAGACAAATTTAAGGATGAGAATGATAGGTGGAAATAGGTTGGCATGCTCAATACAGGGACTGCCACGTGTGCACGCCTGATGGCTTCTTGCAGCTTGCCTTACTTTCTTACGTTCTTATGTTTAGTACTGAGTCTTAATTATCATCTTCACTCTTTCATCCTTTTCTCTGGTGAACTCTGGAATTTTTTTGCCTGTTAATGTTATTTTTTTTTACCCTTCCTATAACTTTTAACTTTCAAGAGTATCAGTACATTTTCAAAACTGAATTGGCCTACTTTTCAGATTGTTTCATGTTTTTTTTGTTTTTTTTTCCGAGAGCGGCAGAACAGAGGCCTTTTCCAACTTTGTATCCTTGTCTTACTCCCTACACGTACCGAAAAAAGCTGATGGTGGTGGTGGTAGTGGTGGTGGTAGAAGAGACCGAAAAGGAAGCGCTGGAGGAAGAGGAGGAGGAGGAGGAAAATTATACAAGAGGGGAAAAAAATGAAGGATGTATGGGACTCTTGATGCGCCTTTGTTACCCGTAAGATTATGATGTGATTCTGTTTGGGCCTCTTGTCTGTTTCCTTGTCAGGTGCATCTCCTTATGCGAGGCGCGAGTCTGAGTGTATGAAACAGTAGTGGTTTTGAAAATAGAAGAAGAAGAAGAAGAAGAAGAAGAAGAAGAAGAAGAAGAAGAAGAAGAAGAAGAAGAAGAAGAAGAAGAAGAAGAAGAAGAAGAAGAAGAAGAAGAAGAAGAAGAAGAAGAAGAAGAAGAAGAAGAAGAAGAAGAAGAAGAAGAAGAAGAAGAAGAAGAAGAAGAAGAAGAAGAAGAAGAAGAAGAAGAAGAAGAAGAAGAAGAAGAAGAAGAAGAAGAAGAAGAAGAAGAAGAAGAAGAAGAAGAAGAAGAAGAAGAAGAAGAAGAAGAAGAAGAAGAAGAAGAAGAAGAAGAAGAAGAAGAAGAAGAAGAAGAAGAAGAAGAAGAAGAAGAAGAAGAAGAAGAAGAAGAAGAAAGGAAATAAATAAAACCAACACAACAAAACACTACTTATAAGACTACGAACACAAGTAAACATTACAACAAAGCGAGTGAGAGAGAGAGAGAGAGAGAGAGAGAGAGAGAGAGAGAGAGAGAGAGAGAGAGAGAGAGAGAGAGAGAGAGAGAGAGCAATAACACCCCACAGGTCTCAAGTGTACATGAGATAAAATTACTTAATGAAACACTCACGCACACACACACACACACACACACACACACACACACACACACACATACACACACACACACATACAGACAAACACACACACACACACACACACACACACATACAGGCAAAACACACACACACACACACACACACACACACACATTGCTATCGGATTAAACAGAGGATCAGATATCATGAGGATCGCATTTCAAACCAGCTAATGACGTGCAATTTTACATTTTTTTTTCTTTTTCATATCTTTCATTGACTTTTCATACCTCACGCTTGCTTTATTTATATCAGGCAGTGGCTTTATATCGTCCATTGGTTTCGTGTATCACCCTGTAGCTTTGTGTGTATTGTAAAAAAGCTTTATATGTATTCTAAGGGTTTTAAATATCACTCAGCGGATTTATTTAACATTCAGGGGCTTTATATATAGATTCTGTTGCTTTATATATCATCCAGGAGGTTTATATTTACTTTAGTCGTTTTATGTTTTAGGCTTTATGTAACATGAAATAGCTTTATACTCGTATATATGACTTGCTAACTTTATATTTATCGTAGTTGCTTTATATAGTTTTTTTTTTTACTTTTTTCAAGCGTCGTTTTCCAATTTTTTTTCTCACTCATTTGAAGAAGGAAAGGAGAAAACTTGCCTTTATAAATCGCCTTCTGTTTCTATATATTGCTCTGTGGTTTCATATACAACACAACGACTTTATATATCACTCATTGGTCTAACATATTCCCAAGTGGCTTTACATCACTACATAGCTGCACATATTACGCAGTCTTCATGTATATCGTCATTTTTTCAGCTAAGTCTATTTGTGTCTCATAGCTTTTCATAATTTTATCTTGCATTTCTTATATATATTTTTTACTGGCAAAGAAGGCTGAGACAGAAAAAGCAAAAAAATAAAAAAAATAAAAATAAACGCTGCCATGCCGCCCATTAATCAAGACTGCAAATACTGCTTTGGTCAAGAGGGAAAATGAAGGGGGCGATGCTCCCTTAAATAAGTGCCACTGTAAACACGCCATATGCCCTCCCCCCTCCCCAAATGCCCCCTTCCCCTCTCCCCCACCCGACTCTTCGCCAGCAGGTTATGACCCAAGGGCAATGTGTACACTAGAGGTGCACAGGGGCTTTGAAGTACACACACACACACATACACACGCACACACACACACATACATACACACACACACTATACAATACACAATACACAAAAGTAAACATACACTTTGATGCAAACACACACACACACACACACACACACACACACACACACACACACACACACACACACACACACACACACACATAAAACACTCCGCCATCAAAGAGACAAAGACATAAATACAGAGAAAAAATATCTCTTGTTTTCTCTCTTCCTTTCTTTTTAAGTGGGTGAGAAAAATCGACGCTTGAAAAAAAGTTAACCCCCCCCCAAAAAAAAAAAAAGACTAAGACAAAAAATGGTAGAAGTTTACAAGCTAATCCGTCAGAAGTGTCACCATTATTTCTCCCTACATTCCTCTTCTCCCTTTACGTTCACTGTTTTTATCACCCTGTATTATTTTCTTTTCTTTTTTTTTTTTTTAGAGAGTCTTTTCTTAACTACCTTGCTCATCCCTCGAATACCTGATCTTGAGAACCATTATCTCTTCCTTATTCTTATTCATGAAATTTTGCCAACGCTCCTCCTCCTCCTCTTCCTCCTCCTCCCCTTCTTCTTCCTTATTTTTTGCTCTTCATTTCACCTTCAGCTGATCTCCCTGTTTTATTTCTTTTTTCTCTTCCCTCCCTTCCTTCTTTCACGACTTATTTCTTTCCCCCTTTTTTTTGCATTCTTCCTCCTTCGGGTGTCTTTCCAGGTGTTATTTTTCTTTTCCTCCCTTCCTTACATATTTTTTTTTCTTCTTATTCACTTTTATTCCCTTATCTTTATCCTGCTATTCATGTTACTATTTTTGGTATCATATTTTTGTTCTTGTCGTCTCCTCCTCCTCCTCCTCTATCTCTTATTCCTCCTCCTCCTCTTTCTCTTCTTTCTCCTCTTCCTCCTCCTTGTTCTCGACTTTACCTTTTTCTTCAAGTAGACATTTCATCACCATCACTATTTCTACTGCTCACTAAAAGAGTTCAAGGTTCTTTACATCTACTCTCTCTCTCTCTCTCTCTCTCTCTCTCTCTCTCTCTCTCTCTCTCTCTCTCTCTCTCTCTCTCTCTCTCTCTCTCCTCACCTGTCACTCCTATGCGTCTCTCTTTTCGATGTTTTCATTATAAACCAAGATGAAAGCGAGATGCACAATGATAATACAAACATAAAACACCCTTGATGGTTCGATTTGCGTTAGATAAAAGCAATATACGTATCATGAGGTAATAAAGATGAAGTAAAAGAAAGTCATATTATTAAAATGATATGAACAAAGCACAAGACAATACTAATAAATATAAACAAGAAATATAATAGTTCAATGGTAGTTCTCAAAAGCAATACATTATTTATCTATTCATTCATTTATTTATAGTGAAATAGAAAATGTTAGGGAAGGAAATTTATAATGATGGAAAAAAAATCATCAAAGCACGAAACACAATGGTAATAAAAACAATAAATCAAACTACGCGGGTTGAATAGTAATTAAAAAGAGCAATTAGACATTATTCATCTATCTATTTACTTGATGCAAACTGGCAATGAAACACGGGCACTTTTACGTGAGCGCAGTTTTTGGGGTTCCTTCAGAAAGCGAGAGAAATATTCACACCTGCATCATCCCTTTCATTTCCTGCCTTAAAATTCCCGCACAGCCCAAAGAGTCCTCAGCGCGTGACCTTTACACATTTTGCCTCGCACATGAATCGCTGCACTCGCGTCTTCAATATCCCCGTCAAGATTTTTTGCAACACATCCTCCCCTTTTTTTTTTTTTTTTTTTTCCCATGAGTCAACACCAATCGCGCACTTTTCAAACACGCAGCGAACGATATCTGCAGCCTGACGCGCACACACACGCACACGCGCACACACACACACACACACACACACACACACACACACACACACACACTCTCTCTCTCTCTCTCTCTCTCTCTCTCGCTCTGCTTGAGTTTGTGTCCTTATCAGTCTATCTCTCTCTCTCTCTCTCTCTCTCTCTCTCTCTCTCTCTCTCTCTCTCTCTCTCTCTCTCTCTCTCTCTCTCATCCTCCCCCAACAACACAACACATTCAACACAGCCCTAACACACCGTAACACTGCCAGTACACCTTGCAACATTCCTAGTATCTGGAAACTCCCGCTTCTTTCCATCCTTTACCTATGACAAGCATGGGCGTTAAGAGGCGGCGCTGCAGAGGCGGTGCGGAGGCGTCCTGGACACTAGCGGGGCTCATCACCATCCCATGAGCAACGAGGGGTAAAAATAGATGTCCTTGGTTCAGTGGGTGTTTGTTTGCTTTCCTCCTTGAGAGATTGCCCTAGAAATTTCAGTCACGTAAAGGTCGTATAGGCAGGTGTGATTAATGACAGGTGTGTGTACGTGTGAGGTGTCTGATGTGGTGGGAGGAGATAACTTTCCAACCATCTACTGGCTGATCTACGGCATTACCTGTTTGAGTAGGATAAACAAAACTAAGGCCAAAAATACTAAATAGTTACTGGATGACTTTTTGTTAATGGTGTCTTTTAAAATAGTACTCCAATGTAAGTTTGTAGAAAATATTCATGTTCAGCTGAGGAGAAAATCTATAGCAGAAAAGAGTTGAGGGAAAGGATACTGTGTTCTCAGTCTGGAATGTATTGAGGAAAAGATGTGTATGAATAAATGAGTACATAAAATGTGTTTGTATATAAATTATTAACAGCAAATCAGCACTGCAGGGAAAGGTCCTTCTTCGATTATATACATTTTGTGCTTCGATTATATTATTTGTGCTCCCTCAGGGTCTAAAAAATTAAACGAATATTGATGATAAAAAAAAATGTCTTCGATCATTCTTTGTGTTCTCTCTTGGTTAAAAATAAGCAGAAATATATAAACAAATAAATAAAAGAGAAAGCTAACTGTTGTATGCATGTTTCAACACACACACGCTGACACACACACACACACACACACACACACACACACACACACATACACACTCACACACACAGGCCGGCAGGCAAATCTCTATCGATCCACGTAAGATACAGACAGCCTTCGCTCGTAATCTAATAAGACAGAACTCCACGCACTTCGTGACGTGGGCGGCTCTAGCAGGGCACACACGCGGGTATAGATATATGAGTATAGAGAGATAAATCAGAGAGACAGACAGACAGACATACGGACAGACGGACAGACACATAATAAATAAATACATGCATACATACCTAAAGAGATATATAGACAGAGGTAGATATATAAACTTAAAAAAAAAAATGGCAAGACACAATAGATACACAGATAATAGATAAAAACCAACAAAAGATACCATAAAAAATCAGAATAACATACTTTTACTAAACACATCAGCAATAAAACAAACATACATGCAGACAGATTGACAAATAAAAAAAAAAACATAACTGCACCAAAACAAACACACACACACACACACACACGCACATACATCCATATACACAAACACGCCACAAAGAGACGAGTATTTTTCCAGTCACCAATCTGACAAAGAGACACATGGACGGGCAGACAGAAGGCGGTAGGGCGGACGTTGTCATGAATATTGAATCTGCAAGTTAGGAAAAGGGCAGAGGTTCCAGTCACCCACCCTGAAGTGACGGCCCATGTGTTGCAACTTGATCCTCTACTGCATCCGTGAATTTCAACCCGACCCTTTCCAGCCTTCAACTCTTCCTCCTCTCACTCACTCTCAACCTCCCTCCTCTTGCCTCTCCTCTCTCATTCTCTCCCTCTTGCACGCTACCTTTTCCTGACACACACACTCTCTCTCTCTCTCTCTCCACTTTCCTTTCCAACTTTTCCAACTTTCAACTCTCTCTCTCTCTCTCTCTCTCTCTCTCTCTCTCTCTCTCTCTCTCTCTCTCTCTCTCTCTCTAGTCCTCGTCTTGTCCTTTCATCCTCTCTCTTTCTCTTTCATCCTCTCCCTCCCTTGTTATCTCACTGCTTTCATCACGCCTTCCTTTAGATTCTCTTCTATTTATCTCCTTGTTTTCCTGTTATTTTTTCCATCACTTCCTAAGTTTGATTTTTTAACCTTATTCTCCTTTTGGTTCTCCTTCTTCCTCTTCTCTTCCCCTTCAGTAACTTCTTCTTACCTTCCCTTGCTTTTGTTCTTTTAGTTCTCTTCTTATTCTCTTTCTCTTTTGTCATGGCTACAAATTTTCTTGCATCATCTTCTTGGTCTTCCTCTCTCTCTCTCTCTCTCTCTCTCTCTCTCTCTCTCTCTCTCTCTCTCTCTCTCTCTCTCTCTCTCTCTCTCTCTCTCTCTTGGTTCTTATCTCCTCTCTATCTTGCTACTTCATGCATTTCATCACTCTTTTTAGTTCTTCTATTCTTCCTCTCTGTGTCCGTTCCTCTCTTGTCTCTCCTCCCATTCTCTCCCTCTCTTGCTGACTAATTCCTTTTCTCACTGTTTCCTACTGTTATTTATCTTCTCTCTCTCTCTCTCTCTCTCTCTCTCTCTCTCTCTCTCTCTCTCTCTCTCTCTCTCTCTCTCTCTCTCTCTCACTTATTGCTCTCACTGTTTCCATACTTACTTATAAGTATTCACACACACACACACACACACACACACACACACACACACACACACACACACACACACACACTCAAACGTAAACACGAACTAGCTTTAACACTTATGGTCGAAACACTCATTCACTCAGTCAGTCAGTCAGTCAGTCAGTCAGTCAGTCATTCATTCAGTCATTCACTCACCACTACCATCTTACAGTACTTATAGTCGTAATCAGACATTCAGTAACATTCCGCACTCCCTACCTTAGTTTTTAGTCATTTACCGAGAATTTATCGAGAAACTATCATTTGTCATCTTTTTGTAGAGAATGTCAGGAGATGAAAGGGCTTAAGTCTGAGAAAAAAAACGCAAAAAACAATGGAATCAAGAGCACAGGTGACTGGATTCTGACCACGACTGCTGCTTCCCACACCTTAGCATGGCATTGAAGGTATACGTAAAAGTTGGAGAAAATATTAAAGCAGATCAGAGGGCTTAAGACTGAGAAAAAAACAAAAAAAAACGCAAACAGTGGAGGAAAGTGCGGCAGGTGATTGGACTTCTGACTCCGACTGCAACTTCCCACACCTTAGCAAAGCGCTGAGGATACACGTAAAAGGTGGAGAAAATATTAAGGCAGACTTGAGGTGGTGCGAGAAGAAAACACGCAACGTTTTGCAACATAAACTCGGTAGTAAAGATCCTGGAAAATTTACGGGATAAGAATGGAGTTAATTTTCTGGCAGAAGGGAAAAAATATGGCTCTCCAAGCACCACGAGCCTAAAGGGAGAAAGGGAGACCACAAAATATAAAGGATTAGAGGTATTGTGACTGTGCCCAAGCTGGGAAAATATTACATAGTCTCTCTCTCTCTCTCTCTCTCTCTCTCTCTCTCTCTCTCTCTCTCTCTCTCTCTCTCTCTCTCTCTCTCTCTTTCTTTTCCAACACACACACACACACTAACAACAACAACAACAACAACAACAACAACAACAACAACAACAACAACAACAACAAAACGTAAGAACAAAAAAGGAAAACTCATATATAACATTTCACGAAACGAAATGGAAAACAAACACACACACAAAAAAAAAACACTTAATATTTCCACTCCTTTGCTTTCTTACATTTAAAATTTTAACCTGGGCTGCAATACACTTTCTAACACACAGTTCCTTTCATCACTTTTCCTTTTATAATTTTACGCAACACATTTCGCTACTTTGTGCTAATTACTATATTACAAAATGTTAAAATGTGTTGGTGTGTTCTTTCATTATTCGAGGCTGTAGCGAAAAAGAAAAGAAGAGGAAAGAAGTTAAGAGGATGAGATGGAAAGACTGCGGAGGAGAGAAGGTTGCAGGGGGAGGAGGAGGAGGAGGAGGAGGAGGAAAGCGGAAGAGAGAAATCGATGACATGAGAGAGAAAGGAGGGAGAGGAAAACAGCAAGATAAAAAAGCATCATAAAAGGAGCATTTATGGTAAACTTTTCTTCCGTATCTCTATATTGTTAAAAGCATAATTTCTTTCCTTTCCCTCCATTTTCTCCTCCTTTCATCCGTCCCGCTCCTTATCTTATCTCCTTCTTCCCCTCTTATCTCTCTCACCTCCTTCTTTATCTCACTCTATCTCACCTAATCTCACAAACTCTATCCCCATTTTCTCTTGTCTCCTTTATCTTTCCCTCTTATTATCTGGCTTTTATCTCCAGTTTCTTCTCTTACTCCCTTCATCTCTCACTCTCATCTCGCTCTCTTTATCTCTCACCTCCTCTTCTCCCTCCTCAAAGTCCTTTAGAAGTTTATTTCGATCCTTTACTTATGAATGTGTTTCGAGTCTTTGTTTACAAGAGTGTGTGATCAAAGCCTCTCTCACTGCCTCCTTTTGTCTCCCTCTCCCTGCCTCTCCCTGCCTCCCTCTCCCTTTTTCTCCCGACCCGTCCTTTCCTCTCTCCATATTTTTCCTTTTCCTTCCTCTCCTTGGCTTTTGTTGATGATTGACAGACGGAGTATATAGTTGTGTAGGATAATGGTAAGAAAAATAAGGGTGGTGATGATGATGATGATGATGATGATGATAGTAATAATAATAATAATAATAATAATAATAATAATAATAATAATAATAATATTAATAATGATAATAATAATAATAATAATAGTAATAATGTGGTCTCAAATAAAACCGTAACATATTTTTTTGTGTCTGTCAGTTATTTTATAATTATTGCTACTTGTAACTCATGTTTTATCTCCTTCATTTTCACTAAATGTGTGTGTGTGTGTGTGTGTGTGTGTGTGTGTGTGTGTGTGTGTGTGTGTGTGTGTGTGTGTGTGTGTGTGTGTGTGTGTGTGTGTGTGTGTGTGTGTGTGTGTGTGTGTGTGTGTGTGTGTGTGTGTGTGTGTGTGTGTGCAAGTTAGTAATGAATTCATGCAATTAGTCTATATTCTTTGGATTAATTATAGTATATGTATGTATCTGTCATAAATAAACTAATTTGATTCTCTCTCTCTCTCTCTCTCTCTCTCTCTCTCTCTCTCTCTCTCTCTCTCTCTCTCTCTCTCTCTCTCTCTCTCTCTCTCTCTCTCGTGTTTATTGATCTGGCTACGATCTGTCATAACACTTAGGAAGGCTTGAGGAAGGGCAGTAAATATGCCTCTTTGCATATGTGTGTGTGTGTGTGTGTGTGTGTGTGTGTGTGTGTGTGTGTGTGTGTGTGTGTGTGTGTGTGTGTGTGTGTGTGTGTGTTTCTGTAAGCGTGCAAGAATCTGTGCAATAAAAACTGGACAAGTCACGATTTTATGTTAAGTGCAAATTCCACACATTACTTACCTCGCAGTCTTACTCGTGCCTCACTCCACAAAGGACACTTGGCGGGCTGCAAGTGTGTATGTATGTATGTATGTAGGCAGGTATGTGTGTATGTATGTATTCAGGTATGTATACATGTGCTACGTGATACCTGGTCAATAAAACTGTGTGTGTGTGTGTGTGTGTGTGTGTGTGTGTGTGTGTGTGTGTGTGTGTGTGTGTGTGTGTGTGTGTGTGTGTGTGTGTGTGTGTGTGTGTGTGTGTGTGTGTGTGTAGTTGTGAGGAGGAATGCGAGTGCGTGTTTGAGTGCGTGCTGGAGGAATGAGAGAGAGAGAGAGAGAGAGAGAGAGAGAGAGAGAGAGAGAGAGAGAGAGAGAGAGAGAGAGAGAGAGAGAGAGAGAGAGAGAGAGAGAGAGAGAGAGAGAGAGAGAGAGAGAGAAAGTATGCGTGTATTTGTACGAACAGAGGAGGGAGATGTAAGGAAGAAGGTGTGAGGGAGAAAGGTGTGAGAGAGAGAGAGAGAGAGAGAGAGAGAGAGAGAGAGAGAGAGAGAGAGAGAGAGAGAGAGAGAGAGAGAGAGAGAGAGAGAGAGAGAGAGAGAGAGAGAGAGAGGGGGGGGAGAAAGAGTGTTCTTTTTTGTGCAAGCAGCTGCCAATGACGTCACGAGGGAGGCGTCAAGATAAACACGAGACAAGTATTTCAACACGTCATCCAATAACACACTCTTTGGCACCATCCCACAGCCGCCCCGCCAGTGGTGCCTTCCTGCGTGACGTCACACACACACACACACACACACACACACACACACACACACACACACACACACACACACACATCCTAACATATACTCTCCTTTATTTTTACATTATTCCATTTGTTTATCTAGTCCACTCCGTATTTACTCTTGGTTGTGCTACATGAGCTTCCTGTGTGTAGTGCTTGAAGACCATACCAATTTCTGAAGGGCACGTGGATGAGGTCTCTGGAAGTAATGAGTTGTTAAATGACTGTTTGTGTGTCGTGTTATCTGGCAGTGTTTAGTGAGTGCCATCCTCCTCTTCTTCCTACTCTACTCCTACTCTGCTTCTTTTTCTTCTTCTTCTTCTTCTTCTTCTTCTTCTTCTTCTTCTTCTTCTTCTTCTTCTTCTTCTTCTTCTACCTGCTTTCCTTCTCTATTACAGCTGCTTCTTCTTCTTCTTCTTCTTCTTATTATTATTATTATTATTATTATTATTATTATTATTATTGTTATTATTATTTTTATTATCATTATTAAGTCTAGCTTTCCTTCTCCATTACAGTTTCTTCTTTTCTTCTTCTTCTTCTCTCCCATATTTCATACTCCTCCACCTCTTTCTTCTTTTTTTTTCCTCCTCCTCCTCCTCCTCCTCCTCCTCCTCCTCCTCCTCCTCCTCCATCTCCTCCTCCTTCTGTTCCTCCTCTTCAGTTTCTTTTTCTCCTCCTTTACTTTTTCTTCTTCCTCCACCTTCTCCTCTTTTCATTTTTTTTTTCTTATTTGTCTTCTAAATCCTCCTGCTCCTCCTCCTACTCCTACTCTCCGGAAGTGCGCTGTTGCCAGGCTTCTGGCTTTGTTTGTTTTATTGCTATTATTACACGCGTGCCTTAATGACTCCCCCATTAAGACTATTTTTGTATGATTGATTTTTTGTTTGTTTACAGATTCACCTTTGTTTATTTAGAAGCAAACACCCTCACCCATGTAGTAAATGTAATTCTGGCGCTTTTAAATGCAGGTAAATATAAATAGAAATGTTTTAAATCTAGCTGAATACTTGCGAATGTAAAAAGTTAATTTGGGAAGCTTTGATTTATTCATTACTGCAGACAGCTTCCTTGCTTAATCAAATCATCTGTCATAATACTGATAATACAGTAAATGAGATAACGTAATCTAGAGCAGCACTACGTAATTTAACTTAATGTAACCAAACAAAAAGATAACCTGATTCAATACCAGGCCTCTTCCGGAATCCAGCCTAACAAAACTGAACCTAGCGTAGCGTAACTTGATTTAACTAAACTTATCTCATCCATTTCCCTTTTCTTTTTTTTTTCTTTACGGAACTAGATATTTTATAATCCTTCGATAGTGAAAAGTATCATCCTTTACTTGAGTTCTCTAATTACATCTGGAATATATATGTTGTAGTGGTAGCGAAAAAGATTAATATGATAATCTGTACTTTCTGGTAATTAATATCCCAAACGGCCTCGACAGCACTATTCACTTTACTCTCGGTTCATCCTTCCTTTTTGTTCCTTTGAAGTGTCATCTTTGCTAAATCACATGACGCTTTGAATAACGTCTTTACCTGCAATAAAATTAGTCGGTTAATTAGTTAGTTGGTTCCACAGAGGCTGCTGATTATGAAGCCTCCAATCTAATCAGACCCATACCTTAAGAATACCTAACCTTATGTGACTTAACCCAACCTAAGCGAAACCTAGCATACCCTCACTTATTTTATTCCTAATCTAACCAAATCTAGCAGCACCTAACCAAACCTATCCTAACTCAATTTAGCCCTCACCTAACCTACCAACCCTAATTAAGCCCTAACCTGACTTTGTTGTACCTAACCTAACCCAACCTAACCTAACCTAACCTAACCTGACCTTGCTGTACCTAACCTAACCTAACATAACGAGCCTTAACACGAAGCAACCTGAACCATGAGTGATGAGGGCGTCCATTGGCTGTCACTCTGCCCGTAACTTAGCCTCATGTGGGCGGGGGTGCCAGGCTGCTCCCCCCATCCCCCACCTCACCCTCACATGCTTCCCTCCTGTCACACCCTCCCATGCTCCTCCCCTTTCACACTCTCACACACTCATACTCTCACATTTTTCTCTTCACAACTTTATTTTTAGGCACCCTCCTACATACATCCTCACACTCTCACTTATACTCTCATGTTTCTCCCTCACACTCACAGCTGGCTCACTCTCATCCTCGCATCTTCACATTCTCCTTCACTTTTATAAACTCTCACTTTTTTTTCTGACGTGTGTTCACTAGTTCATGAGATTGTCTAATTCCCCCCCCTCTCTCTCTCTCTCTCTCTCTCTCTCTCTCTCTCTCTCTCTCTCTCTCTCTCTCTCTCTCTCTCTCTCTCTCTCTCTCAATTTTTACCTTGGCGTCCATCTCACCTGTACACCTCACCTTGCCAAATTTACAGCTTGCCAAGGAAAAGAAAGGAAAGTGCAAAAACTTTTCCTTTCTTCAATCGTCGCGCGGACCATGTGCTTGCTGGCCCTTCCTGGCCGCGAGCCACGAGGTGCAGACGTCTGTCTCTCCTTCCCTCCCTCCTTCCTTTCTTCCTTCTCCCTCCTCTTCTTCTTTATTCACTCCCTTTCTTCCTCCCTCCCACTTTTCCTCCCGTGCCACCCGAGTTAAAATAGTTGTTACAGGCCGTCACCTTTGCTGCCAGGAGGAGGAGGAGGAGGAGGAGGAGGAGGAGGAGGAGGAGGAGGAGGAGGGTCTGGTAGTAAAGAGGGCCTGTAGTTTACGTTCTGTCTCCCCTTCCTCCTTCTTTCCATCTTGGGAGGAGCACGAGTACCTATCTCGCCTCATCTTCTTCTCACGACCTTCACGAATGCTAGAAATACGATCTTAATAAACATCCCCTTTTTTATGGTGCCCTCTCACTCCTTATGATTCTGTCTCGCTTTGTTTGATGGCCCCTTGGATGCTCCTCGTGCAGGTGGGGGTGTCTTAATTCCCTCTCAGACATTAATGAGCGGTGTTAAGGGAAGGTGTGGGGCAAAATTCAACGGTGACAAAATCTTACTAACTCATTCCTTTGTCTCCTTCTGAAGTGTTGCGCTGTTTTGAAAGGAGGAGAAGGAGGAGGAGGAGAATCGTCTCTTTCTCGTGAAGCAAAAGAGGTTTCTAGTCTTTCTCCTCATCATTTTCCTCCTCCTCTTCTTACTCCTCCTCCTCTTCTTACTCCTCCTCCTCTCTTTCCTCCATCTTTTCCCTTCCTTCTCAGTTTTGGAAAGAGAAAGAGGAGGAGAATCGTCTCTTTCTCGTGAGGCAAAGGAGGTTTCTGATCTTTCTCCTCATAATTTTCCTCTCCCTCCTTCTCTTACTCCTTCTCTTCCTCCATCTTTTTCCCTCCTCCTCAGTTTTGGAAAGAGGAGGAGGAGGAGGAGAAATCGTCTCTTTCTCGTGAAGCAAAGGGGATTTCTAGTCTTTCTCTTCATCATTTTCCTCCTCCTCTTCTTATTCCTCCTTCTCTCCTTCCTCCATCTTTTTCCCTCCTCCTCAGCTATCTCTTTCCCTCCTTTCGTCTTCCACTAACTCTCCATGACACATTTGAAAAACAAAACTCTTTCACACTCTACACTGAACTCTTTTTTTTTCTTTTTTTCTTTTATCGTGTGTACGGATCATCATTCTTTCACAGTTTCTCCTTTGTTTTTTTTTTCCTTTTTTTCTCTCTCTCACCTCAATTTATTATATCCTTCCCCTTCTCACTCTTTCCTTTCCTCGACATTTCTTCCTTCTTTAGTTCCTCCCTCGTTTCTTGCCTGTATCTGCCTTCCTCTTCTCTTCTTTACAATATATTCTTTTTCGTTACTATTTTTCTTTTTTTTTTTTAGCTCCTCCGCCTCCTCCACCTCCTCCTCCTCCTCCTCCTC
>NC_087173.1:7665485-7672985 GCF_035594125.1 Scylla paramamosain
CACCACTACTTCGATACTTCATCTCCGTGTCTTGCAGCGATGGTATGCACTAGCGGCCGTATCTCTCCGTCTGTACAGCGACAGTTCGCTGCAGTCTGAAGGACCTGGGGG
Source organism: Scylla paramamosain (assembly GCF_035594125.1). Lineage (NCBI taxonomy): Eukaryota > Metazoa > Arthropoda > Malacostraca > Decapoda > Portunidae > Scylla > Scylla paramamosain. Next base: position 7,665,597 of record NC_087173.1, read on the forward strand.
GTGTGCGATCTCCTCTTCTCTAGGGTGTGGCAGGATGGCTGGGTGGCCAGCTTTTCGCTTCATCCACTCTCGCCCGTCCTGAGCATTACGGTGTTCTAGGTTTGTTTTCGTTTGCCACCAAGGTGTTGGTTATATGACGATGTTATTCTTGAGCCACACTATACAGCTCTGTCTTCCGTGCGTGAGTCCTGTATGCCGCCCCACCGTCCAACGCTTCCTCTTTTTTAACTTAAATCCCCAAGTGAGGATCTGTAGTACAACGTCTGTCGATTGTATCACAGGCTGCCATATTTTGCAGTGACAAGGTTGACGCTTTGGCGCAGGCATCGTGTGACTCTCTTCCCGAGACTCTGTGATGGTGGAGCAGCGGCCTTGCTCTCTTGCTGTTTGTCACGGAGCCGCCTTGTTCCCTCCCCCACGGGCAGACTCGGGGACAATCAGCGAGCGGGTACTGCCTCCAGTCATCACCGCGAGGCATTTCGCCGCACCCGCTACAAACACCGCGGTCAGGGCCTCAGGGCAGGGGGCACAGTGTGGTGCTGGGCAGGCTGTGCTGGGCTGCTGACCAGTCTGGCAGGTTGCTGGAGCACATGACGACCCACACTTCTCCACCTGCCCCCTCTGCCACGCTTCAAATGCTAACACTTCAGAACATTACTGTTTGTGCTGCCCCGAGGCTGGAGACTTGCCGCTGCGGGGACAGCCACTCCTCGCTAGTTGTCGCCGCCTGCTGGTGCCAGACATTCTAAAGACTATTCTCGTTCCCTAACCACGTTTTGTGACAGTCGACTCAATAGTTTTTTTGATAAGGCGTAGTGGAGTTTTTACTAACATGTTATCTGCTCCTACTGCACTTGTTTCTAATGTATACAGATTGTTTGGCGCCGGGGCGGGCTGAGTGATCGGTGACAGACTTCATCACCATCCGATCTCCCTGCTGCCCCGCGTGACACTTTGACCTTCACGTTTATTTTTTGTATTTATGTGTTTTCTTTTTTTTTTTTCTTTCTTCTCTGTGTTGCCATGTTTTGATGCGTTGTGTTGCAGGAAGCTGATTAAAAGAAAACAATTCCTTGCACTGTCTCTTCTGTTTTTTCCCTTTATTTGTTTTCGATGTATTTATTGCTTCTCTTCCTTTCCCGTTCATGTCCTTTGATTTCAAGGAAGAGAGGAAATACAAAAGGAAGGTAGATGGAGAAACAAAAGGATAATAACAGAAAACGGGAATTGGAATATAGTGATAATAGAACAAAATATAGTTAATATAGTTAAACGCAATAGAAAGTAATGTAAAATACGAGTAGAAAAAGATGAAAAATAAAACGAATATTGAAAGGAAGCGCGGTGGGGAGTAGTAAAAAAAAGAAAGACCAAAAGTAAGAAAAGAAAATATCTTGGAATAAAATAAATGAATAAAAGAACAAAAAATAACGAGAGAGAGAGAGAGAGAGAGAGAGAGAGAGAGAGAGAGAGAGAGAGAGAGAGAGAGAGAGAGAGAGAGAGAGAGAGAGAGAGAGAGAGAGAGAGAGAGAGAGAGAGAGAGAGAGAGAGAGAGAGAGAGAGAGAGAGAGAGAGAGAGAGAGAGAGAGAGAGAGAGAGAGAGAGAGAGAGAGAGAGAGAGAGAGAGAGAGAGAGAGAGAGAGAGAGAGAGAGAGAGAGAGAGAGAATAACGAAAAGTATAATAAAAGTTGTAAAACTAGTCACTAAAAGGTAACAAAGAACAACATACAATAAAATGAAAACAAATGGTAAAAAGACAAATACGTAATATAAAAAACATATTAAATATAACACACGCGTTATAAAAAGAAAATAAAAAAATAACACACACACACACACACACACACACACACAGACAACCATCGACCGTTTTCTTTGTTAAAGCACACATATACATTACATTTACAATCCTTTTAACCCACATTCTCTCTCTCTCTCTCTCTCTCTCTCTCTCTCTCTCTCTCTCTCTCTCTCTCTCTCTCTCTCTTTCCTTCTTCTTCTCCTTATCTTTATCCTTTCTTCTTTCTATTGTCTTTTCTTCGTTATCTCTTTTTTCCATCTTTTATCTCTTCTCCTCTTACCTCTATTTCTTCCTTCTTACTCCTTTGTCTGTCTTTTTCTCTCCTCCATCTCTGTTACCTCCTTTCTCTCCTATCCTCTCCTTCCCCTTTCCTTTCCTCTGTCCCTCTCTGTCTCGCTCTCCCTTGCTTTTCCCTCATTCTTCCTGTTCTTCTTACAATCTTCCGTTCTTCCCTTCAATCTCCCTGTCTCAATTTCCCTCATTCTCTCTCTCTTCTTATCTCTTCATCTTCCTTTCTCTCCTCTACTTTCTACCCCTTCATCTCTCTGTCTCTCCTTCCTTCAAATTCCCTTATTCTCTTCCTTTACATACTTCTTGTCTTTCTCTTTTCTCCTCTTCTATTTTCCATCTCCCTTTCCTTCCATCCCTCATCTTCTTATCCCATTCTCCCTCAATCTGTATTCACTGTCACTCTTTCCTTCATCCCTTCTTTCCCTCGTTCTTTCCTTGTTTCCTTCTCCGTTTATCCTTTTATCTCTGTCTCTTCTTCCTTCATTCCTTCCCTTTCTCATTTCTCTTCCTCTTCTTATCCCTCCCTGTCTTTCCTAGTTCCACCCATCCTTCTTTCTCCCTCTATCCCTCCTTCTTTTATCCATATTCTTCTATCTCTTCTGCTTCTCCTTCCTATTCATTCTCTCCTTTCTTCCCCTCCTTCTCCCTCAGCCTCTCTCTCCTCCTCTCTCTCCTCTCCTTTCTCCCCCTGCCGGCCATACAGCATCTCCAAAATTAGGAGGTATGTAGTAAAGTCGTCGTCTTTATGTTGTTCCTTATAGTCTCAAAAAGTTACTTCGGACGTGCCTTGAGATCAGCGAGTAAAAAAGTAATAAAAAAGTAAATAAAAAAACCTAAGTACAAGACGTGAGTGAGGGAAAGGGACAAAGAATTTAAGAGGAAAAGATGCAGACCCCCGAGGAAAGAGAAGTTCAAGGGAATTAAAGGGGAGTTTATAAAAAGAGGAAAGAGGACAGACGGATGAAAAAAAAAAGCCAAGGGAGGGAATAATTGGGCAAAGGGAGTAAGCAAGAAGGTCAGAGAATTAGATAAAGAAGTAAGAGGGAAAGAAGAAAAAGGGGGGATAAGGAGTAAAAATGGATAAAGGGAGAACTAGAACTGGTTTAAGAGAAAAGTAAACACAGATAGGGAAAGGAGGAAAAGGAGGGAAAGGGGAAAAGGAGAGATTCTAATGACAGTAAAAAAACAGAAAAGAAAAGATGTAAATATAGAAAGTGGAGGGAATGAACGAAATAAGGATATCAGGAATGAGGAAGTGATGAAAGTAAATAAGGACAGCAGGGAAGAAGAGGAGAGAGAGAAGAAGAGGAAAGAAAATGAGGAAGAGAAGGTGAGGAAGAGGTTAAGGGACAAGTAGAAATTATATATATAAAAAAAAAAAAAATAAGGATTAGGTAAGAGATGAAAAGGAGCCAAAAACACACACACACACACACACACACACACACACACACACACACACACACATACACACACACACATTTTGGCCGCAATGCAAGAGGTGCCCAAATGCTCTAATGAGGTGGTAACAAAAAAAAAAACACTATGGAAAGAAAACGAAGTAAGAGTGGAGGAAGTATTTTGTCTCTCCCTGCATGGCTTTCTGCTGCTCTCTGACGCACCAGGTGAGTTCACGTTAATAAGGTAAATATTACGTTAAATGTGTTCTTCGTATATACAACGTGTTAAAAAAAAAAAAAAAGTGAATTTGCTCGGTTATGGTAAGGTGTGTGTGTGTGTGTGTGTGTGTGTGTGTGGAAGCACATATGAATAACGCTGCAAATATATACACATAGCTAGTAAAAAAAAAAAAAATACGTATGTCAAAAAAAAACAATAAAAATAAAGGAAAACAAAAAAGCAGGGGAAAAAATTAATATAAAGTTTTGAGTTGCATGCAAACAGCAAACACCACTTCTGAAAACAAAAATACAAAAACCAGAATGCAAAGTCAACAGGAATGAAATGGATGCGAGATAAAACGATACATTTTAAAACAGACAAGTGGGTAGTTCTCTCTCTCTCTCTCTCTCTCTCTCTCTCTCTCTCTCTCTCTCTCTCTCTCTCTCTCTCTCTCGTAAAGACAACACTTTAACACAGGAAAAGGCGCTACGGTTGAATCCAGTGAGAGGAGGGGGAGTAGAAGGGAGAGCGGGAGAGTGCTAGGTGAGAGTAAAAGGAAGGGAGGAAAGGTAAGAGGGACGAGATGGAGGAAAGAGACGAGAGAGAGAGAGAGGAGGTTAAGGAAAGAAGAAGAGGGGATAAGAAGAGAGAGAGAGAGAGAGAGAGAGAGAGAGAGAGAGAGAGAGAGAGAGAGAGAGAGAGAGAGAGAGAGAGAGGTGAGAGTTGTCAAAGGGAAGATAAAATGTGAGGAAGAGATGGAACGGACAATAAAAGATGAGAAGTGACAAACAGAATGAAGATGATAGACTGCAAGGCGCCACACACACACACACACACACACACACACACACACACACACACACACACACAAGAGGGTGAAGGACCTAAGGAGACGAAGGATAAAGTGATAAATATAGATAGGAAGAGAATAGAGACCTAAGGAGAGTAATGAGAGGACAAGACACAAGAGTACCGTAGTACATGCATGGCTGGCTCTCTCTCTCTCTCTCTCTCTCTCTCTCTCTCTCTCTCTCTCTCTCTCTCTCTGATGACCACATCAGGTAAGTTTACACTGTTGTTCTCATTGTATTCTTTGTTAATTGTCACTCTTGTCTCTGGCCTCAATATTGTGTTAATGTTGAAGTTGTTGTTGTTGTTGTTGTTGTTGTTGTTGTTGTGGCTGCTGATGCTGCTGCTGTTTTCAATGTTGCTGTTGATTTTGGCAGCGATAAGCGTTAAGCAAAACACTCCCAACCAACCCACTTTTACACACACACACACACACACACACGAGCGGTTACTGGCCTCCTTGAGGACGCGGGCACGCTGTGTGGTGTGGAATGTCCAAGGAGAGTAAACCAAAGACAATCTAAATCCACAGGCCAAACCCGCGGGTCAAACTATATACACAACAGGATCCCTCCCTCCCGAACAGTCCCCAGGTGATCAACAAGGCCGTGGATGAGAGGATGAGACGCACATCAAATAGGAAGATAAAGTAAGATCAGTAAAAAGAGTGAATGTAGTAATTATAAAGTAAAAGTGTATCACCCGTAGATGTGATAAATACCCAAAAGAGAAAATGTTAAAAGGAATGAAAGACCGTGGACGAGCTACACATTGAATAAAAAGAAATTTACTGTACAGGTAAATACAATAAACATATAATAAATGTAAAGTAAATTTACATTAATCATAGGTGTATTGAGTATCCGAAAGAGATTTTGTTGAAGGTAAGAAATAGAGGTAAACAGAAGGATGATAATAATAGACACGTACTTACTGGACATGGAAGAGGATATTAAGGAATGAAAAGGCAAAATACCTCATACCTGTTCCTTGGTGACACCTGTTGGGCGACCGGAACTCACCTGTAAAACAAATAATACTAATGAAAACGAGTTACAAAAATAGCAATGATAATGATAAGAAGAAAAATAACAATTACAATAACAATAACAATAATAAGACTACGATTACTACTACTACTACTACTACTACTACTACTACTACAACTACACTGATAACTATAGCAGCAGCAACAACACATTATACAAATTTAAAACTTATTTGAAAAAAATCGAAATGCTTATCTCACACACACACACACACACACACACACACACACACACACACTTCTCACTATTCCACGTCGCTAAAGTTTGACTAATGATCGAGCAGTCACAGTGTTGAGATGCAGTGGGAGGGGCAGGGAAGGTCACAGTCTTACGCTTACCTCGGGCTGTATAAGCTGAGAGGCAAGGGTGAGCCCACCATGTTTTCCTCGCGGCCGTGTGAACGAATACGTCATATACACCCACCCACAAACACCCACACACAAAGGGGATGGAGCGTTGTCGGGTGTGTGTGTGTGTGTGTGTGTGTGTGTGCATGGTCCCTGAACAAATAGCACACAACACTAGACTCTGAGTGCGTGTGTATCAAAGCACATGTAAACAAACTCAGCTGGAGAGGAGGAGGAGGAGGAGGAGGAGGAGGAGGAGGAATTCAAACAGCTGTCCGTGGGAACTAGATACAAAGAGCCTTAAATGAATCAACACAGACTACAACAAATAGGAGCCTCACTCATTCACACCCCCACAAAAACAAAGACAGCAGTCACCTACTAACTTAACAAGGCTCCGTGGTGAGGAAGAAGGTTCACGACCCTGGCTTCGAATCCCCTGCTCCTTTTATCTCTTGGCAATGTGGTTAACAGTTTCCCTTAAGTGGAGTCATTGTCTCACAGCCTTTACTGAGTGTGAAAAGGATCGGAAAATGATAGTAAAAGGCATTTGAGCGAGATTTTGTGATATTTTCTCTCTCTCTCTCTCTCTCTCTCTCTCTCTCTCTCTCTCTCTCTCTCTCTCTCTCTCTCTCTTTGATATAGTGGTACTGTACTGTGTGGCAGGCAGTGAGTGATAGACCTCAAGGAAGTGAAATATGGGGAGTAAAATATGAGACGTCTGCCGAAGAGGGAAAGGGAGGGAGATATAAAAGAAAGCAACAGCTGCAAGAAAGTGAGCAAGATTTAAAGTATAAGTTCAATTTAGTTTGAAGAGAAAAGTATGAAAGTTTAGAATATAATAAGGAGAGAGAGAGAGAGAGAGAGAGAGAGAGAGAGAGAGAGAGAGAGAGAGAGAGAGAGAGAGAGAGAGAGAGAGAGAGAGAGAGAGAGAGAGAGAGAGAGAGAGTTGTGTCATTCGGTGTCACTTCCCAGCCAGAAACAGCAACACCGAACAAATTATACAAAAAAAAAAAAAAAACGCAGGAAAAGAAAGACACGTAAAAAATAACAATAACAACAACAACAACAACAACAGTAATAATGATAAGTAATACAAATCTCTCTCTCTCTCTCTCTCTCTCTCTCTCTCTCTCTCTCTCTCTCTCTCTCTCTCTCTCTCTCTCTCTCTCTCACTGCATTAGAAAGACAAGCCAGGTGAACAAGAACGGGTTAACAAGAATAAGGGCGATCACCTGTGGGAACAAAGCACGGGGAATCACCTGGCGCTGTGTTGCCCCAACTGAATCACACTCAACAACCTGCTCTACGTTAATTCATTTTCAAGGAGAGCAAGATTTCCTGTCTGACCCCATTCGTTTCCCTCCTCCTCCTCCTCCTCCTCCTCCTCCACCTCTATGAGACACCATACCTCTCCCTCCTGTCACCT